>NC_056726.1:302247299-302382299 GCF_019279795.1 Protopterus annectens
AGCTGCTGTGCATAGATTGCAGCATGGTATTTGTAGGTGAGGCACATGATCAGGTGATGGCCTCTGCACCAATCAGTGTCGTCCACTTGCTATCTGCATGCAGCGTGCTGTTTATTACTTCCAATTACCACTGTCATGGCAACCAACTACTATAAATCCCTACAGCATGTGGGCGTGATCCCTTTACCTTTCCTGTATGATGGACATCATTCCTGTGTGTCAGCAGCAGTGTTACAGACAGCAGGTAGCAATACCTCTTACACGGGAACCTGCACACTCAGGCCAGCTACATATTTGTAGGAGGTCCAGAACTACAGACAGAGTGTGAGTAGTGTTGTTGTATGCATTGTATATCACCGGTGTAACAGGGTTTGTGTGTCCATACTAGTTTAACTTGGAATGCAGTCTGTCTGCATAGCTCTCAACTGTGGGCCTATCCTCCTGATGACCAGAGGTGTGCCTATTATGTTTTTCTGTCAACCACACAGGTCTTGTGTCAGATATATCACTGGCAGTGTGTGTGCTGAGTGCTATCAGTACATGGCTACATCCATTTCTGTTTCTAACATCATATTCCTGACTAAGGGTATGTTGCAGACTATCCTGTAACACTGGTAACTTGCTTAGTGTATGACAACAGTTTTACACATATGAGCCTGTGTTCCAGCCTCTGTCCTCCATTTACATACCAGGCTTTGTACATATGACATGCTGTCAGGGGTTGTTATGTAGTGGGCTGTGAGTATGTCATGCTGCCATTCCTGCCATCGGTCCACTGCTGTTGTGTACCCTACAGATACTGTGGGGTTGGGTCTATATATGTGTGGGCTTCACCTAAACAATACATGTGTGCCCTTATGCAGTCCAGAGGCCAATGTATGCAACAGTGGTATATGGCCCTGTACTATTGAGTCTGAGGGGAGGTGCACCATATCTAACCTAGGTTGTTACAACATGTGGGGGTATCAGGGGTAGGCTGCCTTAAGGTATCTGGATGTACATTACCATACAATTAACCTTGGGTAAATGCAGGCCTACTGCTTCCTGCCATACAGACTGTTGTGTTTGTCAGTGTCATTGAGATGGTGACAGTTATGCCTTGTTATGTAACAGATAAATCCCATTGTGTACACTGAGGTCTTTACCCCCTAGGGATTGTGCACAGAGTGTATATAGAGGCTGCTGGACTATACATCTGCATTACTTATTTTTGATTGATTGCTATCCTGTGGCCCAGTCTGTCTTTACTACTGTGCTACTGGAAGGCCTCTGTCAGGACAGCAACATATGTAAAACCTTCCAGACTACTGTATTAATATAACTATTTCACAGTCACATTTCTCTGTTTATATGTATGTCAGTGTCTAAACAGCTATATGACATGGCATACAGAACTGTAATAGTACAAAAATAAAGCTTTCCCATGTATGCAAACCTGTGTGTGGTGTTATATCCTTTGACCTCTCTGTGGGTATATGTTGCAGGCAACAATTGTCATTTGTATGGGTGGCTCATTCAGTGTCCAGTTGGTAAGATGGTAACTGGAGGCATAGTGGCTGTTCCGTATTGTGTGCACCTTCAACATATGTATCTTCCTATAAATATCTCTGTGTGTGTATGTGTAGTTAGATATATATCTATATATCTCTATATCTATATATATATCTATATCTATCTATATATATATATATATATATATATATATATATATATATATGTATATCTGTATCTGCATATATGTGTCTGTGTATATGTATCCTAGGGATGTTGATTGCTTCCACATTGTACATTCCCTATGGTAGCCAGACTGTACTGCATGATATGTTACTGATATCAGTCTGACATCATACAGGTGGGGTGGAGTACTGTTAACATTTTGTGCCAATGTTGTGTCAGGTCCTGGTTATGGGATCTGCAGCTGTTGGTAGTGTATTGCAGGGCAGACGTGTTTGGCTGCGGGGGGATACCTATACGTACAAGATGTATGTTGTTTGGGACCCATCAACCCCATTAACGGTGCATGTGGACATATATGTTTTTGTTATGTTCTCTTTTATATATATCTATTGATATATGTCTGTATATACATATATAGATATATATAAATATTTATGCTTATATATATATATATATATATATATATATATATAGATATATATATTGCTGTATATATATATATATATATATATATAGACATATAGATGTAGACATATATATCTATAGATGTATGCATATGTATACATATATATATATATATATATATATATATATATATATATATATATATATATATAGGTCTATATTATGAAATTGAAAATCCGTTTCCGAATCGGAATTGAGCGACACATATAGCGCAAACCATGGTAATGGTGAACATTAAAAACCACGAAACACGAAATGTCGAATTGTCATGGTTGGCCCCTCTGTGGTATAGCTCTGTATGGTAAGTGTGCGATAGTTACGGACCTTAGGGTTAGGGTGCGGGTTAAGGTAAATGCATAGATAGATAATGTATGTAAGGTTTAGTGTAGGGTTAGAAGTAGGGTTTTGTTAAGTGTATGTGTGTGGATTATTTGTTTTTTTTTGGTATATGTCTGTAGGGTAAGGTAAATGCATAGATAGATAATGTATGTAAGGTTTAGTGTAGGGTTATAAGCAGGGTTTGGTTAGTGTATGCATGTGTTTCATTTATTATATTTGGGTATGTAGTATGTAGCGGGCGGTGGTGTTGGCCGACTATGAGGATTCGAGATTTGAAATTTTGTGGTTTAGGGGGTTTGGCGTATTTGCGGTTTGGGCTATGTCTGTCGGTGTTGTGGTGTTAGCTCAAACGGGTTTTCGATTTCATAATATAGACCCTATAGATATATATATATATATATATATATATATCTACATATATAGATATGTTATATCAATGTAGAGATACATATGTGTATATATATATATATATATATATATATATATATATATGTATACAAACACTCATACATCTACATGTTTAAATACATTTCCTGTACTGTTGAATTACTGTGCTGGATGATATGTTTGTGAAAATATCAGGGTTATTTATATCTGACATGGCTTAGTAGTAAATCACTTTGGCTATGGCGTGCAGGGTCCTGGGTTCGAGCCTTGCAGAAGCTGTTTATTTTGTTGTTGGGCAGAACAAGGGCCATTGGATACAGAGTGATTAAGGCACTTGTAAGCATTTGTAAGTGGGTTTGCATGGAGGTATGCACTGCTGACTTCTGTTTACAGTTTCTTATACTCAGTTAGCTTCTAATTTGCTTAACCTGTGTAGGCATTGCTTGCCCCCACACAAACAGGCTTAAACCTGTTTACTGCTGCTTAAAAGTGCTTACTCCCGTTTACCCCCCCAATAATTTATTTAAAAGAAAAGAAAAAGGGTCGATAGGAAAGTGGTGAAAAAGGGGCACAGAGAGGGAAAGACAGTAGGGAAAATAGCTAGGGATGTGCAGGAGGGTGTGGGGAAGGTCCATAGCTGCCCACTTCTTCTACAGCAACAACTGTGCCTATTCCATGACTTTGGAGGTAGATTTGGACACTCAAACCCCTGAGAGAGGGGTGAGGATAACAATAATATGTTGTGGTGCCAGTTAGACCAGATTACATGTGTCCAGTGGACATGTGTGTGAAATGGATAGCTATGTATGGGGTGAGATTTATTTTTGGGAACAGATTGCCCTTTTTTTTTCAGGTGAGAGTGGGATGTTGGAGAGGGATAGTAGGTATATCTGGGGAGGTAGGTTGGGTAGGTTAACTGACAAGACAAACAAGACGCATACAGGGGTGGTATATGACACATGTGGGGCATAAATACCTTGATGGGGAGGGGTGTTGGGAGATCGGAAGCCCATTAGTCCCCTAGTGGAAACAGTGGGACTGAGATCCCCACCCATGGGCAGTCACCACTGCACCTTCACAGCCCTGAAGGTGGCTGTGCTGGGGGTGAGTTGCAGAGCCAGGCCGACCCTCTAGTCGTGACATGCAGCCCTTGAGCTGGCGTAGCAGATATCTGACCTCCCTGCGGAGCTCGCTATGCACCACGACCTGGACCTGGTGACGGGTGACAGGTTCCTGTCCGTGCCTGCTCCCAGGGGGGGTGAAACGCATCCCCTGAGGCAGTTCCACTCGAAGGTGGTGCAGAACCAATGGACGAGGAGGTCCTGGATTGGGCCCTAGATGTGTTGGTGCCTGGTGCCACGGCCAGCTGAGGTGGGACAGGTGGGTCCACTGGGACCCACATACCAATACGTGCTATGGTGTTTATGGTTTATCAACATATATGGCTTAGTAATACTCAACACATTCTAGGATTAGGTATAACAGCATGCATAGATATTCCCATTAACCCAGACACCAGATATGGAACATTTGCATAGCAAACGGAACACATGCATATATGGGACCACAGTGGTAATAACATCAGCATGCAGGTACATTGATGGCACCATGCCACCAATGTTGGAGTATTTCAACATAGCACATGCATAGAAGCAGATTTATATAATTATCAACCAATAGGACATATGTCCCAACATAACAGTGGAGTCGTCACATACTAGTTGAGGTGGGTAATTAGTGTATTGTTGGAGATATGGTGGGGGGGGAGAAAGATGTCAATTAAAAACTAATATATTCCTGTACTTCGTATTACTTTCCTAATCAGTGCTGTTATCTGTACCTTACAAGTATTACTACACTACCCTAATGCCTTAGTTTGGACAGTGATATGGCTGTCGTCATCTTTATACATGAACTGGTTTTATCTGCAGTATACACCTCTTACCTGGTATACCTGTGGAATAAATGTTTGTTAACACTAACTAACTGTTTCTACACATACTCCCAGATTCTTGGCTGATGTTGTACACATACCTGTCCATCTCTTTTTGCACAGACTCTGGCCATGTCTTGACCACATGCAGGTGGACCGGGACATATCTAGACTATTGCCCTCTTCAACCTTTAGTGACTAACAACACTCTTATACAGGATTTCCTACACAGTTATATTATGCAGCACATTGTGGGTGATAGTAATCAGTGGTACCTTATTATTCAGAATAACTGCAACACTCACAATTCCATACAATACCAGAGTAAACAGTACCAGTACAGGGTATCACTCTTGTATTTCTAGGCACAGTGTTCATATCTGATGGACCTGTGGGAGCAATGTTTGTTAGCACTACCTGAATGTTGCCACACAAATTACCAGATTCCACATTAGTATTATGCACATCCATCTCACTCTGTTACTGTACACACTCTAGTCACAGCTTGACAACATGGGGGTGTAGCTGGGACATACTTGGCTTATTACTATCATAACATTTTGGGGAGTTACTAGAGTGTCAGGATTGTTCTCATAGATGTCTGTCGATCAGTTGTTTATCTTGTTTGCTGCCTAAATGTCTGGGATCATCCCACTGATATCCCCGGGGCACAGGGTGACAGTCAGCAGATAATGGCTAATTTACTGGACAGGCTGGACATATCTGTACAGCTGTGGGGTATGATTCTGTATGCAGCCTACTACCACTCCCAGGGTTCAAACCATGGCTGTGTGTGCTAAAATACAACAGTTCTTGTCTCAGTTGCGTGTGCTGTTCAGATTTTGTTGTCTGTCTTTTCACAGTTTTCTCTTTATGTCTCTCTCAGTTGTACTAAATGACCTGTGGGGATTGCACCAGTCATATACAGACATTCCTAAACATTCTATTTATATTGCACAGTGTGGGTAACAGTGCTTAGTACAACTGTACTATTACATGATTGCAAATCTATATTACCATATGATACCAGAGTATGCACATGCAGTCCAGCAGTTAGACCTTTATTGTCAGGCTATTATGCTTTTATTTACATACAAACTATATGAGACTCTTCCTGCCATATTTTTTGGTGTATGCAGTACTTACCTTAAACAATATTGGTTTTCTACAGGCAATTGACGTACTAATACAGGTAGATTTATTTCCTATGACAGTACATGCAAGAGTATTACTAATCTACCTCGCGTTGCAACCTCTCCAAGTAACAGCCATAGGCTTCCAGGTTTGTGGCCCACTCACTTGCTGCTGTGAAGGACATAAGAGGAATATTTAGCCATACCTATCCATAATATACATGAGCTGCCAATTATTAAACAGGTAGTGGAGTGATATGCACAGCTGGGACCTCCCCTGTCCTCCTAGCCTCTTGGATAGACTGATCCAAGAGATCCCCCTTACACCGCTTCAGGTCAGCATAGTGATGCCTGACCTGCTCACCAGTTTGGGGTATGCCAGTGGCACAGGTGAGGTCACAGGCGAGACAGTCCCAGGCTTCTGCCTTGTATTGGGAACCCTGGTACTAGCCCTGCAGCAGTCTCTGCTTATGGTCTTTGACAAGGAGTCCTGCCATGACTCTAGACTCCCGGATGCCCCAGCATTGCACAAAAAGTGCACTCCCTCTCCCCTTCCTGACATGGTGCCTGCAAGGGGAAGCTACAACCAGTTATGAGATGCATTCCCACCTGTTTGGTTTAAGTAGGGCCAAATTCCCGCACCTTACCATGATTGGCTGGTTTTGAAAAGGCTAAACTATGGGTAAACCTGCTTACCTAAGGTGGCCATTGTTTAAAGGGATATACCACTGGGCACATTGAGTTAACTGGCCTACACATTGCTTACACCTCCTAAGCTGGCCTGTGCAATGATTAGTGTTACTTACAATTGACTTTGCATTATATTTTCTTTTTGGCATTGATTTATTATTCATTACATCTTATATTATGTCTGGTATCCATGATTCATGTGTACGTACACTGTATGAGATCCTTGTGTTTAGAAGGGGACTTTAACACTCTATTACATTTACACCTCACATCTGGGCTTACTTCAGTACTCCAGCTGACATATTTATGTTATGTAGTAGATTATAGAACATATGACTGTATACTGATTCCTTTCACATGTTCAGTTTGATTTTACTATAGTGAGGGTTTGTTTGGTGATACCTCACTTTTATGTACTGCTGTGATGGCTTGGTGGTTAACTACTGTGAATATAGTGTATAGGGTCCTGGGTTCAAGACCTGCAAGGCGGTTCATTTTGTTGCTGGGCAGAATAGCGGCTGTTGGATACAGAGTGATTAAGGCACTTTTAAGCAGTTGTAAGTGGGTTTGCGTGGGTTTGAGTAAGGGTAAGCACTGCTAACCTCCAGTTAATGATGCTTACAGAGAGTTAGCTTCAATATTGCTTAACCTGTGTGTGCATTGCTTACCCCCATGCAAACGGGCTTAAAGCCACTTACTAGTGCTTACATATGCTTACTCCCACTTACTACTGCTTATTAGTGCTTACACTTGCTTACTAGTGCTTCCTCCCGCTTACAGCTGCACTAATTTAGACAGTACTTTCTAATGGTTCTTGGGAAGATGAGGGATTTGGAAGCTGTATGGAGTTATCATTCATTACACATTTTACCTTCCATTTGTATCCATGATTCCTGTGTACATATACTGTATGGGGCACACGTGATTATCTGTGGACTTTGCAACATTATGATACTGACACCTCACATCTGCATTTAATGCAGTACTCCAGTTCACAAATATATGTTATTTAGTAGGTTATGCAACTAAAATATTGGTCATAACGTGATTTGACATGGAAAATGGAATGTGCTGCAGTGGGACTTGAACTGGGAATGCCTGCTAGTAAGGCGAATGCTCTGCCTACTACACTATTGCTATACTGCTTCATTTGCATATATCTTCCTTGTTATCCTCTTCTGCCATTTAAACTGCATTAAATGTAGCTAAGTGATGGGCAAATCCACGCACCTATGGTTAGATTTACTCGGTTTCATAAAAAAAAATGGTATATTTATATTGTGTATTTACTATTGCTGTTGTACACATGGGGGATGTTGCTGGGGGTATGCAGACACCTATGAGTGGTCTTGCTCATTCTTTTGGGCTTTCTGCTGTTCTTCATTGTGGGGGCGTGTATATTCTGAGAGCTCTGCTCTCAGACATGCTCCCTGCACTCTTACATGCTCCGTGTAAGATTAGGCGCTCAGGCAGCGCACCTTCATTAATATGCATGGCGCACTACCATCCTGCTCCTAAACATCTGCTTCCATGCAGGGCTAAGCTAGTCCTGCATGGAAGATTCCAGCATCAAACTTGGCTTCTGTTTTGCCCCAAGTCCCACTTACTTACTACTTATTGGTTAGACTGCAGTTGGTTATTTAGAAAGAACTGTTACGAGGTCATTTGGCATCCTGTTCAATTCCACAAACAAATGCACCTTCATCTCAAAACCAAAGACCAAAAACAAGCTCTTCTATTTGATGTAATTGTAACAAGATTGATACTGTTACTGCAACATACTGATACAGTGACCACTTCTGCCCTGTGAAGATATGTAGTATCAGCATTCATTAATGAAGCTGTGAGATAGTAGCAGTTCCATAAATAAATGCCAGTCTTGCAGTCATGCACTACCAGCATGTAATCGGGGTGCCTCCCCTCTTCACTCTACCCTATTGATGTTCAAAACTTATTACTTAATATAAATAGATGGTAATAATATTTATACCTAATGTTTATAATACAGTATATTTTACTGGATATATCAGAAGTTATATTTCATTGTTTGCCAGCATTTAAGTAATCACTTTGTTGCTAACTTACATAAAGCATCAAGTTTGTTTTATGTGAACATTGATGAAAGTTAATGCATTTTCATTAGCAGTGCATCCCTCCCCCCCATTCCCTATGCAATTTTCATATCTGTCATTTCTTATTATAAAATTAGTGAAATTATAGGTTAAATGCAACAAATTCACTTATTGTGATTAATGATTACAAGTTCACTTTCCATATTCATAAATTACCATTTTATGGCATATACTGAAAGTTTTTAGATTTAAATGGCAACATTCTATTTTGTATAATCAGCAAATGTTAAACTGAGTGATTATTATAGCAATAACCCATGCCTGGGTGTGGGTAATGCTGGATTTACCCACGGTTGGTGTGGTTTGGTTATGAGGACGAAGCCCGAGTGGCCAAACAAAGCCAACCGTGGGTAAATCCAGCATTACCCACACCCAGAAGTGGGTTATTGCTATTATACAATGACATTATTTAAGAAAAAAAAAAATTACTTTGCTTAAATAATGGCATTGTATAATGCCTCCTTGCTGCCGTTCCGCAGCTGTCCGGTATTCTGCGGCAGTTCTGATGTACTGCGCAAGCGTACGCCTATGCAGTACATCAGAGCTGTGGGCAAAAGCAACTGAGAAAGCAAGATCTCCGTTGCTTTTTCAAGCTGTTTCGCTATGTTAAATGGGT
The DNA here is from genome assembly GCF_019279795.1 of Protopterus annectens. Lineage (NCBI taxonomy): Eukaryota > Metazoa > Chordata > Ceratodontiformes > Protopteridae > Protopterus > Protopterus annectens. Next base: position 302,256,672 of record NC_056726.1, read on the forward strand.
TTAACATAGCGAGACAGCTTTAAAATAAGCAATGGAAATCTCCATTGCTTATTTTAAAGCTGTTTCGCTATGTTAAACCCATTTAACATAGCGAGACAGTTTTAATAAAAAGCAACAGAGAAACCAAGATCTCCGTTGCTTTTTACAAACTGTTTTGCTATGTTAAATGGGTTTAACATAGTGAGACAGCTTTAAAAAAAGAAACGGAGAATCTCCGTTTCTTTTTTTAAAGCTGTCTCGCTATGTTAAACTCGCAAGACAGTGTTGCTGTAAGAGTTATAGTAATGGAAAAAGTCCGGGCAACCAGACCTTTTTCCATTACTATAACTCGGATTTACAACGTGCACGCTGACCAATCAGAGTACACGTTTTTGAATATTAATGAGGGGTCGTTGTATAATGTCAATTTAATACTATTTGTTCGGAATGTGATTGTTACATTCTGTGACATTCCCAATTCAGGCTTCTATTGTTTCCCTTGAATAACTTTGTCAGTTTGATGTCATGTATAAAACATTATTTACCTTGGTAACAGTTTAAGTATTATGCATGGTCAACATGGGTTACAAAACCACAATTCAAGTTAAAGCAATTATATGACTTGTTATGCATATTTACTTACATAAGAAAATCATCATGCTTCCCCTTGATGTTCAACATAGTGTATGTCATTTATGACAAGTTAAGACAGTAGTGTTATTATACACAAGCCTATGTTATTAAACTGAGTGTCTATTGTCACTTTAATACGATTTGTTCAGAATATGATTGTTACATTCTGTGACATTTCAAGTTCAGGCTTCTATTGTTTCTCTGGAACACTTTGTCAGTTTGATGTCGTGTATAAAACAATAGTTACCTTGGTAACCAGTTAAGTATTATGTATGGTCAAGATGGGATACAAAAACTACAATTCAGGTTAAAGCAATTACATGACTTGTTATGCATATTTACTTATATAAGAAAATCATCATGCTTCCCCTTGATGTTCAATGTAGTGTATGTCATTTATGACAAGTTAAGACAGTAGTGTTATTATACATAAGCCCATGTTATTAAATCCTGTCTTTAATATCTAAATTCAGCGGACTGCTTCATCTTATATGACGATTATATATTTTATGTCTAGATTAACCAAAATCATACATTATATAACCATTATGTGTTTTTTTTTTTTTTTGGCTGTTGCTTAGTTATTTGAAAGACCACAGGCTGTAATGCTTATTCTTATTATTAGCTCCTTCCAAGCATGTTTATACAGTCCATAGACTTTAAATTATGAAACCCTTCTAGTTTCTTATTTGTTATAAGTATATTTCCATCCTTACATACACACATATTAGTACCTCAAGCACGGGCAATAATGCCCATCCAGTTTTGCCAGAATACCATTCACTAGTTCATGTGGTGTGTTTCCAGGGTGTTCTTAAAATATCCAAACCAATATTTGTCCTGTTCCATTTTTCCAGCCTGTTCCATGCAGTGGCCACTCTGCCAGTGAACCACTCAACATACCTTCCATTCCCACAGATATTTCCATGAAGGAAATCTGATGACTGTCTAGCACTTCCCAGCAACCCCAGACACCCCTAGAAACAGCTATCCCCATATGCCCAACATGTCCGAGCAAGCTCACCTCCCAGACCACTGCAAAGGGTACTACACAAGACCTAGTGCTCTTAGTCTTTCACAATAACTCAGACTTCCACTCTTATGTAAGTCCTTAATGTGGCTGGATCAAAATACATTTTAAATATAAAATTGCGCTTATTATTATTATTATTATTTTTTATCAAGAATCAACTTAATGAGCTAAACCAAGTATTGCGAGACCATCAATATGTGTACATGTGGTTTAAAACAGCCCTTTTATTTTATATATATATATATATATATATATATATATATATATATATATATATATTATTTATTATTTTTTTTTAAACCAAAAACTTCATTGCCAATAATCATCTCGGAGGCTCCTCAGAGCCATTAAGCATTATCGTCACTCTGTCTCCGTTACTGTAGCAACCTGGGAGCATCTGTTTCTGTTAGTGTGTCTGTGTACTGCATACCAGAGGCTTGCAATGCACCTGAAGCAAAGCTTCACTTCACTGCAACTTCAAGTCTAAATTCCCTCCCTTTCAGCAAGGCAGCAGCCAGGAAAAGAACAGATAGCAAACAGTTGAAAAAAAAAAAAAACCTCCCAACAAGCCGCCACAACAAGAGATAACACATTCTTCCAGCCTTCACATCTCTTACTCAGCAGATGTATGAACAAACTATTCTCTGCCAAAATATCCCAAATCACATTTTTATCCACTCCCTTCCCTTGGATCCAGGCTAAAACACCAAATGTCTCTTCCTAATACACAAGCATCAGTAAACCTCAATCACAAGCTGCAACCCGCAGCTTCCCGGAGAAGAAAACAGCAACATACAACAGCTACCAGACACAGCTGCATCCACACACACCATGTCAGGCTTAATCAAACAGCACTCAAAGCTATGATACCTGCCATAATTGATATTAACTATGTTTAGACAGAATAATGATGACATTTGTACTAAGAGCTTGCTACTATTATTTAACCAGGATATACATGACATTTATAAATCATACTTTAACTGAAGAAGGCATTAGTCTCCCTGACAGCATTTTTTTTAAAAACACTCTACTGTTACTGCTATTATATATTATGTTAATTTGTTACATTTGAGTCTGAACTCTGATGAATGGTACCTTGTTGAATTAGTTAATTAATTACTTAAATTATTATACGTAAAATCAATGAAAAATGAACAAGATAAGTATTCACTGAGTTCAAGTAGGGGAATAGAAACTTCTATATTTGTATTATATGTTGCTTTGTTTGGCTTATATATATATAGTGTAAATAGTAACCCATCTTGACCTACCTTTGTTTGTGAAGAATTATTGGACTCTTTGAACATTCTGAGTAAATCATTACTGTTTCTCAGTTGTTTAAGAAACCCTCCCTTTTTTAAATGAAAACAGATGACAAGTGATGTACCATATCAGTTGATACTCTGAGAGATGTAGTTGTAAGAGTTATTATTTTTGGACAGCTATCTTGGAATCTGTTTTTTGTTTCTTCTTTCTAGCATCAGTCCAAGGATTTGTTTCTTTTATTCTTTTAAGAGTAGGGACCATCCATTCCATTTCTTCTGGGATAGACACTATGTTGTTGTTTTTGATGACTATAGTAACGTCTTCTAAGTCATTAAAGGTTCTCATCTCATTGGCAAAAAAATATTTTTATCTTGGCTGGAAAGGCCAGCTGTGCTTTAATGTTTTGTTTCAACAATTTTATTTTTGGCCAGACATTTTTCCTTTGTTCTAGTATTCTGGAAGAATAATCATTGTCAAACCTTATCAGGCTTTGATTGTATTTTAAGGGTGATTTTCTCCAAGCAGATTTTAGTATTAGTTCCTTCTCCAGAAATGAAAGAAATGTTATAACTACGGATCTAGGTGGAGTATTTGTTGAGTTAGAAGCAGGTTTCCTCAGTGGTCTATGCACCCTTTCAATTCCAAATGAAAGCCCCTCTTTCAAGTCTAAAAATACAGGAATCCAGGTTGTTAAGAATGAAATAATGTCTTCTCCTTCAGTGTTTTCAGGCAGACCAAAGATCCTTATGGTGTTTCTCCTTTCCCTGTTTTCTAAGTCATCTATTTTGTTAAGCAGCCATGTATTCTGTTTAAGCAGAAATTATTTTTGGAATTCTTCCTCTTTGAGTCTCCCTTCAGTGTCATTTAGAGAAGTCTCTATATTTGTTATTTTTGTATGCTGTTGCTGTAATAGTTCCTTAATTGTATCAGTCTGCTTAAGAGAATTTAATTTAAGGTTTTCTAAGTCATTTTTAAAGCCATCCATCTTCAAAGAAAGTTCCTGTAAGGTAGATGTCATCAACTGCAGTTCTTTTTTCAATGCAGCATCTGGATGAGAATTCCTTGAGTTGCTCATATTCAGTGACTCAATATATCTCCAAGTTACTTGACAGGAAACTTTTTTGTATTTCTCCACCAAAATTGATATTTATGTAGTTTGTAGTTTATCTATAGATTTCTGTCATTTTAAAATTGAAAATAATAAAATTATCCTATATTATTATACTAGTTTATGGAGCTCTCAAAATTCACTACTCTCAGTTGGCCATCTAGGCTCCGCTCCCCAACTATTATTTATGATGTTTCATATGTTTGTGTTTATTTATTTATTTCCAATGCATGGAAAGTAGATAATTAATTTAAAGTGGAGAAAAATGTTAAAAAAACGTAAAACCTTGCCAGCAAAAATTATGTGGTACTGGACAGCTACAACATGGAACAGAGAAACAGATTGTAACATTCTTTGTATATGATACACAAATTAGTATCTGTTTTTCAGCACAATTGAAGCATTGTGTACCAATAGAAATAAACTTGTAGCCAAAACAATCATAGACAGACAGATCAAGGAAGCAAATAATTATAAACTGAGTTTTGGTAATGGGACAGTATGTTGGAGATGGGCAGATGTGTTATGATAGTTTCACACATCCATATGAACGTGTAATAAACTGTCTAATTTTCATGTAACTCTATGAAGTCTGGAATATGAGTTAAGTTTTCACTATGGAACTAGACTTGCTAATTTTCTTTTACATGTACTAGTGATGTATAAAAATTCACTCCATTTTATATTAATTTTGCATAACTTTGGTGCTGTTGTGAAGCTGGAAGGAAAACATGCAACACAAAATAAGATATGCTTTGTCTGATTAGCTGTCTGAATAATGATACAGTTATGGAAGGAGTTTTTTGTAATGTAATGTGTAGGGTTGGGGTTACAGTTAGTTCAAGGTTAGGGTTAGAATTTACATACATGAGTAAGGATGGGCAGTGGGGTTTTGAATATGAATCCCTTCAGTATAACAGCAAGGTGGAATGGAGGCAATTCAGACAGAGAGTCAGTATATGTTGTCATCCTCTCTTTAAACTTTTGAGAGGAAACTTTAAAGATAATGGATATAGGCTTCCAGGCAGATGCATTATTTGTAGAGTTCTCACATATCTCTTATACAGAGGACCACAATCCACTTATAGCTAAACTCAGAGGATGGGTATAACTCATTCACTTACTAATTGATCTCTGAGTAGGTCTGCAGTAGGATGGTGAAAATAATATTTATTAAGCAGGAGGGGTCACTGATTATTTTTAAATTATTTTTAGTTTCACTTACCATTTATTAATGTGGTTGGTCCACTTGTCCAAGGACCCTTTCCAGGTATGTCTTGGGCCACAACAGCAAAAGCTACAAATGATTACATTAACTTACAGCAAAGCAAAACATTTTTAATTTGACAAAAATAAACCATCAGTACACAGGAATGAGCTTTCAAAACTTAGATAAATAAGCATGTTGCCCTATTCATACAGTAGTGTAAATTCAAGTTATTATTGGGATAGTGTGTTACTTGAAATATTAAACTGAATAACATCCCAGTTTAGTGAAACAATTGCATCTGTTTGCTTTCTTTGAGTGGCGTTTCATTAGTTTTATAAATAACATTAAACTATTTGTAAAATGTGATAGTGCACAATAAAAGGTACCAGGAAGCTGGGGTGAGTTTTGAGAATGATCTTTCAATACATACAAGTTTAAAGAGTGATGGACAGTAATTGTCAAAGATCAGTTTGTAGATAAGGTTACATAATAAGTATGATGTTTTATCCTGTACTGAATTCTTCTGGGGATATACCTCATGAATCTTTATTTGAAACTCTAAAGTATGTCTGATATCTGGGTGACTTTGATTTTACTGGAAAATTCTGCGGTACCAAATGCCAAATACCAAAATACTTAATGCACTGTTTACGATCAGTGATGAATAACAACTGAAGTGGAAAACTAGACAAAGCAGTAATTATGCAGTTTAGTAGGGTCAGGGTTAAAACCCCATATTATTGGAAACCTAAATAAATAAAAAAATGCAATTGAAAGGCATTATGACTGACTACAGACTACTTTTTAAACATCTTTTTAAAATCATCACATTCTAAATTGTAATATGAGTTTGCATACATTAATAGATGCTAAAATAAACAATGACAACGATGCCTATTGTTATTGTCATGCAGTATGCACACAATTTTTAACAACTGTCATTCACTTCAACATTATATAAACTGTAGATTTCATGCCTTCCGTTAAAGCTCTGTCCTTCCCCTGAATATTATTTTCCATGTATTGTTCTCACAAGTTATTTATATATCTGTAAAACGTGCTTCTTGTCTTTTCTCAAGATCCCACCTCCCTTTCTTTTACTTTACAATATTCAGATCTTTCATTATGTTTGGCATATATTTTTATTTTCATTTTCCAATAAGTGCATTTACTATATCTAAGCAATTCAGATTCTCCATCCCATCTCAAAAGAATATTTTTTTAACTTTTGAGGGGGCATATAAATGAATAACCTCCCAATATAACAAAATCCTCTCTAGATAAACTTAAGAAAATGCTGCTTAATGCTAGGAGTCTAAACAAGGAACTGCACTCCCTGGAAGCACTCCTTGCTTTGGAAGATGGTGACATCTGTGCAGGCACCAAGAAATGGTTCAAAGATGTAGAAAGCATCCCAATCGTGTAGGGCTGCAATGCCTTCCATATGTCCCGACCACAAACTGAGCATGAAAGAACCAAAGAAGGAAGGGTATCCATCATCATTAAGGATAAGTACACCTCGAGACTGGTCAAATACTTTGACTCTCTTGAGCTACTCCATGTTTTTAATGAACTATAGGCAAAGCAACCTACCACATCATAGCTAGCTAAAGGTCCCCCACCATGAAACAATAAAAACATACCACATACCTGGATTTACTGGAGTCACTTGCCCTACAGCCCAACACCTTACTCATGGTTGATTTTGATTATCCTACCATTGACTAGGAAACATACACGACCACTACCATACTTAGAGGTGCTTGGACATTGTCATTGCAAATGCTCTGGAACAGCTAGTCAGCACACCCACAAGAGGCTCAAATATCCTGGACATAGTACTCATTAACATGGGAGAGCATTGTATTCCTCCCTATGTGATGTCCTCCCTGGTAATATCGGACCATAAATCAGTCTTGTTCAATATAATTGCAAGACCAGATACCCTGTCAAGCTCAAAAATTCCTAAGAATTTTTCTAAGACAAATGATCTCCTACTAAGTGATGGTATAAGATGTTTTGAAGGCCCGTTAAATGCAGATAACATGGACTCCTATCTAGAGGAGTACACTAATGCTCTGTGTAACCACTTAAGCAGTTGTATAGAATCAGCTGTACCTGACTGGATTAAACCAGGTCTTGCAAAAAAAACAAGCCACCCTGGTGGACCCCTAGTATAAACAGGCTGTAATACAAGAGAAAGAAACTAATGTCCAATAACAAGAGAGAACTGGCTCAGCAGAAGACGAAATCCTTCTGTAGCTTAAACAAACAAATTAGAGATCTTGTCAATCCTCCAAAGCTAATTACAAAGCAAAAATAGCCTCCCTAGCTAAAGATAATCACAAGGCATTATTTAACTACTTCCAAAATCTAAAAGAGAATACCCAGCTATGCACTGAACTGGTTGTGGATGGCACCACCCATACTCAACTGAGGGTAATATCCAACCAGCCAGCTGACAGATTTGAAGAAAACCTCACCTCCCACCCCTCCAGTCATCCCCCAAAGTATACCTGCCACAAATTTTCAGCCTATTATCTCAAGAAAGCAAGTCATCTCACTACACTCCAAGGCCAAAATCATGGCATCAGTGGGACAAGACAATATTCCACTTTGCCTTTTATGCCACTTAAAACATGACCCAACGCACCCACTTGGATCCCTGTTTAACCACAGCCTGAGAACTGGCTATGTTCTGGCAGAATAGATGGCAGCAGCAGTAATTCCTTTACACAAAGGGGGAACATCAACCAACCCTGGGAATTATAGGCCCATATATTTGACCAGCCTCATCTGCAAGGTTGTGGAAAGAATCATTATGGACCTTATTAACAAGGACATAGGTAATTTCCAAACCCTGGACCCAACCCAGTTTGGATTTGTTAAAGGTAGATCATGCCTTTTAAACATGGTTGACTTCTTGAGAAAGTCACCAAGGCCCTGGAGTAGGGAAAGAAAGTGAAAAGCACCTATCTTGACCTAGTCAAGGCATTTGACACCATCCCCACTCGGTTATTATAGAGAAACTCTCCCAATTGGGAATTAACCCCTACATTACCAGTTGGGTAGCCAACTGGCTCACCAACAGGACAAATCCTGTCAAAGTGGGTGACTTCACCTCAAGCAAAAGACCAGTCACCAGTGGCGTAGCACAGGGTTCTGTGCTGGGCCCCTTACTGTTCAGAATTTATTTCTCAGACATACAGGCAAACTTGGATGGCTAGTGGCTGACCAAGTTCACTGATGATAGCAAATTGGGAGCAATCACTGAGTCCCCTAATTATGTTAATATACTGCAGACAGGGTTAATGCAGACAAATGATTAGTACCAAAGCCATAGAATAAATATTAATGTAAATATTAATGCAAAAAATGCATCCCTTTTTTTGAAAGCTGACATCCCTTCTAATTACATTATAGACAGCATCCCCCTAAGTGTAGACTCAGTGGTATATAACCTGGGTACTCAGGTTGATAGCAATTTGAACTTTGACCAACATGTATCCACAGTAGTAAGGACATCTTTCTATGTGGCACATCTTATAAATAAAGGCATCATGTCTAGATCTAAGGATATTATAAATCCATTATACTGGACCATCATCAGACCAATAACTAAGTACAGTGCTCCCTTCTGCATGTACCATACCAGACACCTGCAACAATTGGAGAGACAACAGAGGTTTCTCACCAAGAAATTACAGGGACAACAAAACAAGTCTTACATGGAAAGACTGAAATCCCTGTCACTGTATTCTTTCGCCCCTACAGGTTGCTAAGGGGTGACCTATGCTTTGCTTACAGGGCAGTCTCTAACCTGGCCTTGATGGAAATGCTACACATTCATAAATCAAACTGCAGGAGGGTTACTCGTTTCAGGGATCTTAACCTAGCCTATGATATGAACAGGTCATACTGGAGAGATAGATACATCTCCAAGAGACTGCCACGTCTCTGAAGCAAGCTTCCAATTCATGTGAAACAGAGCCTTTCCCCTGACCCTCTTCTAATGCAACCCAGACCAATGAATGGATGGATGACCACAAATTCACTCCTGGGGAGGTGCCCATGTCCCTCCTGGACAGAGGAAGTCAGTATTAACTTACCATAGACCCTTACCTCTGCAAACTTCACTCATCTCACCACCAACAACAGCCTTTAAGGGTGACTTTATCTTAAAATGTGCCGAGCTGAAGAATACAAGTCATTTTTTGAATCTCAGGAACAGAGAGTGTAACATTGTGTTCAAATCTTTCATAACATCTAATGTATAGGTTTTACAGGCTAATAACAAGTGGAATAGGTTGCCCTTGACAGTTTGTTCAATTAATAAATAAGTTCTATTTGTTAACAAGGTGGAGGGGATGATCCAAAGACCAAGACCTGGGCCACAAGGAATTATAGACACAATTTCAGTTAGCAATCAAAACAAATAATACAGTTAATTATATTTGTGATGCAAATATAAATCATCCAGTTTATTCACAATATATGGGTAACATTCATTTGATCTGAAGTCAAAATATCTAAAATCTGTTTCTGACACAAAATATCTGAAACTCAGAATATTGAGAACTTGTAATTTGCCCTTTTTCACTGTTGCGTAAGCCAGGAGTCAGCTTGCCCCTGCATAAAACAGGTTTTCTTTTCTGATATTTTGAGTTTCGATATGGACATGTATATTTTACAGATAAGTAAGATAGTCAACTGGTAGATGGTTTGTTTTCTTTACAAACATGTAGTGTGTAAAAATGTAATAGTTTAAATACAAAAGTGACCATCCCTTTCAATCCATCTTGCTGTTTTAAAAATAGTAACTCTCCACTAAACCTTAACTTTTTAAACAGGTAAAACTCAAGTTACCTACTTTCACATCTAACTTCTCTAGTGCACACTGCAGAGTGCATTCTTTTCAATCTTACCTTTAAGCATCCCTGTGACTAGCACTTTCTCTAATACCTGCTGGAAAGCACTAGGAAGCCTTAAACTCATACAAACACTGAACTCTCCTTGTTAACAAGGAGAAATTAATAGTAGGCACTAAACAGCCTATAATTGCAAAGTACCTTGCTAAGGAAACAGCTCCTATACTTTACAAAGAAAAAAAAAAAAGCCCCAAACCAAGCATGTCCAAGGGGCAGCTTCCGGTGATTTCTCCTGTCCACCTGGTGAATCTGGGCATATTGGGGCAATGCAGCAATTGCCTCATGTACACAGACAACCCTCTCCTCCTACCACCCAACACCGCAACCTGTGAGAGATGCACTTACATAGCCAAAATGGAAGCAAAGCTCTCTCCACCCAAGATTGTGCTAAACAGTCAAGAGGAGAAGGTTAACACCCACACTACATCTCAAGCAACACATAGCCCTTCTAAACCCGCACCACCAACACCCACATATAGCAACACTAAATCCACATATGCAGAGGCCCTTAACTGTAACCTGCCCAAGCAACAAAGACCTCTGAAGCTGAAACGCAAACAAACACCAATCACAACCAATGTGTCACATAGTTCACAACACCAGTGTGCCACCCAGCAACAGCCCCTAAGGCAAGACAATGTACCTAACACTTTAGTCATAGGTGACTCTATAGTCCGGCACACTGATGTCCCTTTCACCAGGTTGAATAAGGAGAAAATTACAGTCAGCTGCCTGTCGGGTGCCAGGATCCGCCACATAATGCATGCACTCAAGTCACTCCACAACAAGTACAAATATGACTCTGTCATTGTCCATGTTGGAGTGAATGACGAGACGTACCTCCCTGGACCACATGAAAAGAGACATGGAAGAGCTCTTGGATCATGTGACCCAGGCAGGTATGACCCTAGCCTTGAGTAGCATCCTGCCTTCGCCCAGAATGATACCACAATATAAGGATAAAATGATTGACTTCAACAATTGGCTAAGCTTATGGTGTCATTCAAAGGGGATCCAGTATCTGTCTGCCTGGGATGACATGATTGAAAGACCACGATGCTTTGCCAGAGATGGTCTGCACCTGTCGCCCCTGGGATTTAGGTTACTGGCTAAGGCTCTTGCCACCCCTATAGTGCCTTTTTTAGGCAAACTTCAAAGGACAAAACCACCACCGTAACAGGTACAAGCATGCAAAATCTGAAGGTAATGCTACTCAATGCTAGAAGTCTAAACCTCAAAATGCACTCTCTCGAGGCACTCCTAAAAATGGAGAACATCAATATCTGTGCAGTAACTGAGACCTGGTTCAAGGCTCCAGAGAGCACCCCTGCAATACCAGGCTACAACTCTTACCACACTTTTCGGCCACCAAACCAGGACCGAAACACTAAAGGTGGAGGAGTGTCAATATTCACCAAGGATATTCACACCACCAGGCTAGTTGCCCAACACAATGTGTCTGAAATTCTCCAAGTGCAACTAACACTAGGTAAGACTGCAATCCAAATTGTAGCTTGCTACAGATCCCCCACCATACCCCAAGATTCTCACTACACCTTTCTAAACATACTGGAAAATATTAAGATAGAACCAAACACCCCAATACTGGGTGATTTTAACTACCCTGCCATTAACTGGGAAAACTACTCATGTCCCAACACCTTTGCAAGAACGGTTCTTGGAATTCATAAATTCCAATGCCCTGGATCAACTAATCCATAGTCCCACCAGGGGCTCCAATATCCTAGACCTGGTCATTACCAACATGGGAAATCAATGCTCCATACCTATGGTCACCCCTTCGTTAGTCAGGTCTGACCATAAGCTAATCACCCTTAACATCCACATCCCACCCCCACCCTCCAGTAAAGAAACCACCATAAAAAACTTCTCCAAAGCCAACTTCATGCTACTCAAGTCAGAAGTGACAAACCTCATAACACCCATGCAGACGGGAACTGAAAGTTCAACTGCTGAATCCTACACTAAGGCACTGTATGAGCACATCCACTCATGCATGAATCGTGCCATCCCAAATAGAACCAAAATGCTCTCATCCAAAAAAGGAAGCCAATCTGGTGGTCCCCTGCCATAAACAAACTTTACAACAAAAGGAAGAAACTTTTGCAGAAAAGAGGAAAATCCCAGGATGCAAAAAACTCCCTTACTAGCCTCAGTAAGAAACTGAGATGCCTCATAAAATCCTCCAAAGCTAGTTACGAAAATAAAATTGCCAAAGATTCCAAAGACAACCACAAAGCATTCTATAACTATGTCAAGAATCTAAATGGCAATGCTCAGGTCTGCTCTGAGCTGAAACAGAATGGCATTAAATATACTGATCCAAAGGATATTGCCAATATCCTGGCAGATCGATTCAGTGCCAACTTCACCCCTCTCACCCCCTAAATGGCCCATCTCAATACCAGAAGATTGCCAAATTCCAGTAATAACGGCCACACAGGTACAAAACGCACTCTCTAAAGCCAAGAATACAGCATCCATGGGACCAGATGACATCCCGGGCTGTGTACTACATGAACTACAATATGAATTGGCACCTCACCTAAGTGTCATGTTTAATCATAGCCTCACCTTAGGTTTCGTGCCCACTGAGTGGCGCAGAGCTACAGTTATCCCAATCCACAAGGGGGGATCCACCTTGGATCCCGGAAACTACCGTCCCATCAGTCTGACAAGCCTTATGTGCAAGGCCATGGAGTGTATTATCATGGAACTTATAAACAAAGACATTGGCAACCTTCAAACACTGGACCCCACCCAGTTTGGGTTTGTGAAGGGCCGATCTTGTCTCCTGAACCTGATTGACTTCTTTGAATCAGTCTCCAGAGCCATGGAGAAGGGTAAGGTGGTCCACACAGCCTATCTAGACCTTGCCAAGGCCTTTGACACCATCCCCCACTCTGGAATCATAGATAAACTTACTAATTTGGGCATTAATCCCTATGTCACCCAATGGGTTGCTAAATGGCTTACTGATAGAACCCACACTGTAAAAGTAGCCAACTCCAAATCCAGCTCCAGACAAGTGACAAGTGGAGTACCTCAGGGTTCAGTCCTGGGGCCGCTCTTGTTTGGCATCTACTTCTCTGAAGTACAGGTCAACACTAAGGGACTCTGGCTAACAAAGTTTGCTTTGCAGATGACTGCAAACTGGGAGCCATTATTGAATCCCCAAATGATGTGGATACTCTACAAAAGGGCCTTACAGAAACAGATGAATACGAAAACCCCGGAGGAAGCTGTCAGCAGATTTAAATCAAATAATTCAAATAAATGAATATAATCACTGTAGAAAACGTAATGTAAGCACTTTTATTTCACCAGAACTTTCGGAAGGTTTAATAACCAACCTTCTTCAGACAAAACAGTACATAACACAAAAAAGTTGATTTAAATACGTGTTACTCCCCCATGTTAATTACATCTTAATTGAGTACCCGCCTTCATTTTAAAAACACTTTGTACTTCAAATCATCGATCACAACATTCACGATGTGCCTTAAAAAACAAACAAATAAAACTATTGTTTAAAAACATTCCTTAAAGGTAATATATTTTAAAAAATATATATAATTAATCCTTTAAGCACTTGATTATATAATAATATCTGTTAAAAACAAGTGTTTAAACCAGCAATGAATCACTTCCATCATACTTAGTGCTGGTTGTAGCACAAATATACCAGTGTTAAAACAATGTAGAACCTCAGTCCCAATAAAAAAGCAATGTAGCCTACTACACAAGAATAATGTGGAGCAACCTTCCCACTTTGAGACTAAGCAAATATCCAATGTTGTAGTGAGACAAGATATAACAGCTGACCCCAGAATCGAAGTACTCCATCTGTCTATTTTTTTAAATATATTACCTTTAAGGAATGTTTTTAAACAATAGTTTTATTTGTTTGTTTTTTAAGGCACATCGTGAATGTTGTGATCGATGATTTGAAGTACAAAGTGTTTTTAAAATGAAGGCGGGTACTCAATTAAGATGTAATTAACATGGGGGAGTAACACGTATTTAAATCAACTTTTTTGTGTTATGTACTGTTTTGTCTGAAGAAGGTCGGTTATTAAACCTTCCGAAAGTTCTGGTGAAATAAAAGTGCTTACATTACGTTTTCTACAGTGATTATATTCATTTATTTGAATTATTTGATTTAAATCTGCTGACAGCTTCCTCCGGGGTTTTCGTATTCAGCAGTTTGTTTGGCAGTTTTCAGTTTCATCTTACAGAAACAGATGCTTGGTGCCAGAGCCATGGGCTCAAGCTCAATGCCAAGAAATGTATTGTTATCCCCTTTGGGAAAAAACATGTATCCATGAATTACCATATAGGTGGCAGTACACTAAACACAGAAAGTGTGATAAGAGACTTAGGGACACAGGTGGACAGTGGTCTCACCTTCGATAACCACATTGTCACAACAGTCAGGAAATCCTTCTATGTGGCACACCTCATCACGAAGGGCTTTTCATCCAGAAAGAAGGAGGTCATTGTCCCACTGTACTCATCCATCATTAGACCCATTATAGAATACAACGCCCCATTTGGTATGTACCTCTCAAGACATCTGCAACAACTGGAAAGGCCTCAGAAATACCTCACTAAAAGAATCATAGGCCTAAAGCAGATGCCCTACGCTGACCGCCTTAAAAACTCCAGCTATACTCTGTCGCATATCGTCTACTCAGAGGCGATCTCTGCTTAACATACAAGGCCATGTCAAACCCAGAGCTGTTGGACATGCTACACTTAAAGAAATCCCAATCCCTCAGAGCTACACGCTCCAGGGATCTAAACCTTGTCATCACAATAAACAAAACATGCTGGGGGGATAGGTTCCTGACCCAGAGACTCCCCAGACTCTGGAATAGATTGCCCATACATGTCAAGCAGAGTGCCTCTTTGGACCTCTTCAAGAGGAACCTTGACAATTGGATGGGAGAAAGGAAATTCACCCCAGGGATCACGTCAGTCGCCCTGCTAGACAGGGGTCCAGGAAAGTAAATAATGTGGGAAGAAATAGCCAGGGAATTGTTATGGCTAGGCTTGTATAGGCCCTAGGGCTGATAGCCTAGTACCAACCTATGAACCTATGAACCTATGAAAGTTGTATATAAAGTACAGTAGACGAAGAATCATGAAATATCTACACACAAAACATACTGCTTTACAGTATTCAGAAAAGGGAATGTTATGCTTATGCTCATTGGGTTAAACAGTACACTTATATTTGAGAGAGTCAATTAGTGGTCTTTCTAGCAAGGCTCTAAAGGATGTTAATTGTGGGAAAATGTGGACTACAGAAGTTCAGATGTTCTGGGCTGCTGGACTGAGTTTGTGGAACACTCTCTCAGTTGTCGACTCAAAAAACTCAAAGTTCCCAAAACAGGGCAAACCAGCAATTGAAGTAACACCACAACACGATCACAGCCTCAGAAACACCAGCCACAAAACCAAGCCTTGGAAGAAATTCTTTTATTCCACCGACTAAGCGCTTTCACCAAAAATGGCTTCTTCAGAGTCAGTGTATTACAAAAACCATACTCATTTTATACTCTGTTAAACTTAGTGACATCATCACATTACTCAATAAAACAATTAACTACTCCCATTGATCAACTGATTAATCAATGTTAAACAATGCAAATCTAAAACTCATTTAAAATTCTCAAAAAACAAGTTCACTTGTCTGTTAAGAATGAAATGTACATATGTATGTATAAAATACACACTACAATACCTAATAAAATAATTTTTCACAATAAACACATTCCTTATGTACAATACTAATGTTTCATTAAATTTTATCTATTTATCTAGTTTAATTTCATTTTGTTTTGTTCTATAAATTATATAATTATTAATGAAATTGTATTGTGTGTTATATAATACTAGCCTTGAGTTTCAAAACAGGTTTTATTGAAATGTAGTCATTAATACCAGGGTATCTAGTGGCATTTAGTCTAAACTGCCACATAGTTTCTAATAATGCTACCCTGTTTCCCATATCACCCCCCTGCTCTAACATTACTCTATCTATTACAAAAAACACAAATTTTTTAAATTCCTTACAATTGGTGCTGTGAATATAAAGTGCATTGTGGGAGTCCTTGTTTTTGATAGCTCTTAGATGTTCCACCATCCTGTCACGTAGCCTACGAGTGGTCATGCCTATGTAAAATGCTTCACAGGTAACACACAAGCTCACGTAAACTATGTTCTTTGTGTTGCAGTTACATTTTCCAGGGCAAGGCAAAGAATACCCCCACCCTTTGACACACACGTAAGACCCTTCTGCTATGTACCTGCAGCTTCTGCAATGACCACACTTGGACATTCTTGATACCCTACTTTTTTCTTCACTTTCCAAGATACCTTTCAAGTTGTTCCCTTTACTGTAAACAATCCTTGGATGGGCACCCAAGATGCCCTTTGTGGCGTCACTTAAACAATACTCCCACATCCCTTGCAGTGACTTGACTATTTCTTCACTTCTCTCGTTGAATTTCAACACAAAACATGTTCCTACTTTTTCCTTCTTTTGTCCCTCTTGGTTGATTTCCAATACATTTTCCCCCCGTAAAATGGGTGAATATGATGAACCTCTCCGTTTGTACACTTCCCTTTTCAATCTCAACAACAACTTCAACGGGTAACCCCTATCCATTAACATACCTATCAACTTAAACATTTCCTGTTTAAATATACTTTCCTCACTAACTAATCTGGACAATCGCACCATCTGTCCTTTTGCCACTCCTTTCCTCTGATGGAATGGGTGGCAACTTTTGAAATGTAGGAGTGAATTGGAATAACTGTCCTTCCTATATATGGAACTAGTTAGACCTTCTTCTCCCTTGACAAGTGCTATGTCCAAATAGTTGATGGTATCTTTCTTCCACTGCTAAGAAATGTGTTTATTGTGAAAAATTATTTTATTAGGTATTGTAGTGTGTATTTTATACATACATATGTACATTTCATTCTTAACAGACAAGTGAACTTGTTTTTTGAGAATTTTAAATGAGTTTTAGATTTGCATTGTTTAACATTGATTAATCAGTTGATCAATGGGAGTAGTTAATTGTTTTATTGAGTAATGTGATGATGTCACTAAGTTTAACAGAGTATAAAATGAGTATGGTTTTTGTAATACACTGATTCTGAAGAAGCCATTTTTGGTGAAAGCGCTTAGTCGGTGGAATAAAAGAATTTCTTCCAAGGCTTGGTTTTGTGGCTGGTGTTTCTGAGGCTGTGATCGTGTTGTGGTGTTACTCTCTCAGTTGTGCATAAAGTAAATGGAGTGCAGTACTGTAATGGCACACAAAGTATTTCTGTGAGAATAAAATGTTGTGAAGGATTTTAAAAATGGAACAAGTGGAAAAAAAGACATTTAAAAAAGATAAGTCTGCATATGAATGTACAGAACAGAAATATATCTTATTAAGTTGATGAGAAAAGGTCTTTATAGAGATTAGGACTTGTATTAGGTAGCCGATTATTTGATGCAGTCAGTGATTGGTTGGTGAACTGGAATTTATATATATATATATATATATATATATATATATATATATATATATATATATATATATATATATATCTGTATAGGTCTACTTCAAATCATTGAAACCCAGCATCATTGAAGATGAGATCGTTGAGATGAGAATATCAAAATCCCATTTCAGCGAACCAGCAGAACAATAAAGAACCTCCCACAGTAAGTAACCACTTATCCAAAAAGAAATAAAACCTAAACCACACCATCCATTTCTAAACATACTGGAAAATATTAAGATACAACCAAACACCCTAATACTGGGTGATTTCAACTACCCTGCCATTAATTGGGAAAACTACTCGGGTACCAACTCCTTTTCCCAACAGTTCTTAGAATTCATAAATTCCAACGCCCTGGATCAACTAATCTATTGTCCCACCAGGGGCTCCAATATCCTAGACCTGGTCATTACCAACATGGGAGATAGATGCTCCACACCAGTGGTCACCCCCTCATTGGTCAGGTCTGACCACAAGCAAATCACCCTTGACATCCACATCCTACCCCCACCCCCCAGTAAGGAAACCTCCTTAAAAAACTTCTCCAAAGGCAACTTCAAGCTACTGAATTCAGAAGTGACAAACTTCACAACACCCACACAGACGGGATCTGGAAGTTCAACTGCAGAATCCTACACTAAGGCACTGTACGAGCACATCCACTCGTGCATGAATCGTGCCATCCCAAATAGAACCAAGATGCTCTTCTCCAAAAAAAGGAAGCCAATCTGGTGGTCCCCTGATATAAACAAACTATACAACAGAAGGAAGAAACTATTGCAAAAAAGAGGAAAATCCTAGGATGCAAAAAACTCCCTCACCGCCTCAGTAAGAAGCTGAGATCCCTCATAAAATCCTCAAAAGCTAGTTACGAAAATAAAATTGCCAAAGATTCCAAAGACAACCACAAGGCATTCTATAGTTATGTCAAGAATCGAAATGGCAATGCTCAGATCTGCTCTGAGCTACAACAGAATGGCATTAAATATACTGATCCCAAGGATATTGCCAATATCCTGGCAGATTGATTTAGTGCCAACTTCACCCCCCCTCACCCCCTAAAGGGCCCATCTCAATACCAAAAGATTGCCAAATTCCGATAATCACGGCCACACAGGTAGAAACCACACTCTCCAAAGCTAAGAATACAGCATCCATTGGACCAGATGACATCCCAGGCTGCGTACTACATGAACTACAAAATGAACTGGCACCTCATCTAAGTGTCATGTTTAATCATAGCCTCACCTCAGGCTTCGTGCCCACTGAGTGGCGCACAGCTACAGTTATCCCAATCCACAAGGGGGGATCCACCTTGGATCCCGGGAACTACCGTCCCATCAGTCTGACAAGCCTGATCTGCAAGGACATGGAACGCATTATCATGGAACTTATAAACAAAGACATTGGCAACCTTCAAACACTGGACCCCACTCAGTTTGGGTTTGTGAAGGGCCGATCTTGTCTCCTGAATCTGATTGACTTCTTCAAATCAGTCTCCAGAGCTGTGGACGAGGGTAAGGCAGTCCACACAGCCTATCTGGACCTTGACAAGGCCTTCGACACCATCCCCCCACTCTGGAATCATAGATAAACTTACTAAGCTGGGCATAAATCCCTACGTCACTCGATGGGTTGCCAACTGGCTTACTGACAGAACCCAGACTGTAAAAGTAGCCAATTCCAAATCCAGCTGCAGACAAGTGACAAGTGGAGTACCTCAGGGTTTAGTCCTGGGACCACTCTTATTTGGCATCTACTTCTCTGAAGTACAGGCCAACACTAAAGGATTCTGGCTAACAAAGTTTGCAGATGACTGCAAACTGGGAGCCATTATTGAATCCCAAATGATGTGGATATTCTACAAAAGGGCCTTACAGAAACAGATGCCTGGTGCCAGAGCCATGGGCTCAAGCTTAATGCCAAGAAATGTATAGTTATCCACTTTGGAAAAAAAACATGTACCCATGAATTACCACATAGGTGGCAGGACACGAAACATCGAAAGTGTGATGAGAGACTTAGGGACACAGGTGGACAGTGGTCTCACTTTCGATAACCACATCACCACAACACTCAGGAAATCCTTCGATGTGGCACACCTCATCACTAAGGGCTTTTCATCCAGAAAAAAGGAGGTCATTGTCCCACTGTACTCATCCCTCATTAGACCGATTATAGAGTATAATACCCCGTTTGGTATGTACCTCACAAGACATCTGCAACAGCTGGAAAGGCCACAGAAATACCTCACTAAAAGAATCACAGGCCTAAAGCAGATGCCATATGCTGACCATCTAAAGCAATTCCAGCTATACTCTGTGGCATATCGTCTACTCAAAGGCGATCTCTGCTTAACATACAAGGCCATGTCAAACCCTGAGCTGTTGGACATGCTCCACTTAAAGAAATCCCAATCCCTCAGAGCCACATGCTTCAGGGATCTAAACCTTGTCATCACAATGAACAAAACATGCTGGGGGGATAGGTTCCTGACCCAGAGACTCCCCATACTCTGGAATAGACTGCCCATATATGTCAAGCAGAGCACCTCATTGGCACTCTTCAGAAGGAACCTTGATGATTGGATGAGAGATAGGAAATTCACCCCGGGGATCATGTCAGTCGCCCTGCTAGACAGGGGCCCAGAGAAGTAAATATTGTGGGAAGAAATATCCAGGGAATTGTTATGGATAGGCTTGCATAGGCCCAAAGGCTGATAGCCTAGTACCAACCTATGAACCTATGAACCTATCCCTAACCACCCAGGTGGGGGGCTATGCCACCCACACATCTCCTAACTAAATATACCAACTCCAAGATCGCACTACAGTTGGGAAAAGGGCAAAGTTCACTGTCCTGCACTACAGGTTACTTACATGGGAAGAACTTTGTTATTCCACTGGTTCACTGAAATGGGATTTCGATATTCTTGTCTCGATGATCTCGTCTTCGATGATGTGGAGTTTCGAAGATTTCAGGTAGACCCACATACACACACACACACACACACATATATATATATATATATATATATATATATATATATATATATATATATATACAGATATATATATATATATATATATATATATATATATATATACAGATATATATATATATATATATATATATGTGTGTGTGTATGTGTGTGTGTGTGTTTGTGCATGTGTATGAGAGTACATGGTGTGATTACACATATGGAAACCTTTGAAGGTACATGTCAAGGTGCCTTTTTTCTCTTGCATGTAATTAAAGTGGATTTTTTTTCATTTGGGTGGCTAAAATGTTTAATATTGTTTATACAGAGATTATGAAGTTACAGTCATGATGATAGCATTTATGAATCAGCAAATTTTGTTTAAGTTTTCTTTTTGCAATGTGATTGTGTTGATGAGTTAACTAACATAAATAGTGGAAATAAGTATTCTGCTTTTGGCATTATGGTGCATCTACTCTCTGGGGAAAGTTGGAGATATAAGATAGATTAAGTTGACAGTAGTGGTAATGTTATTAATGTGTGCACTGTAAAATAAGGAAGGGTTGAGCAGTATTTCTAAACATGTCCAAGTATAAACTTGTGAGAGATGATAGCCATTTGTTCTCCTCAAAGAAGGCAATAAAATACAGAGAAGGAAATGTTTCTGTCATTTGTAGCTATAAGACTAGCATTGAAGCCCTACAATTCTCTGTGAGGAACCTAGCCACCTTTTCCAGCTGCACAAAATAGTGTCTGAATCTATGAATGAGATTATATTACAGAACAAGGTACAGTATTATGTAAATGGTCTGATATGAGCTGTATAAAGGAGGGCAATTACCTTTCTGGCATTGCTGTAAGCTCCATAGAAGAGTGGGTGGATAACTCCATATCATTTGTGGACATCAGAGGTTCTGCGAGTACCATATGTAAAGTCTTCTATAAGAACTCCATTGTCTGTTACTATATTGTCAATTTTCAGACATTGTTCATTAATAGTGTATAAAGCAGGTGGAGGGGTTTTGTGAAATACCTGAAACCTACATAGCTTTGGCACTGAAAGCAAAGTCACTTCTAGTTCACCACTCATCTTCATTGTATGAGGGGATTTGGTGCCAATCAAGTTAAGGATGATGCCCCATGTTTACAATCTCTGTACATCAGATCAATTAGACAATGGAGTCAGTTTTGATATCTGAATAAAAGATGATAAAAGGAGTGACCCCAGGAGACAGCCTTGAGACCCAGCAGTATAATACTGTGGCTGGTGTCAAATAACACCATTGACTTTGATATGATGAGCATAAAGATCCACCTGTGATAGCTGCTGTACCTAATATTAAGTGACAGTTCTTCTGTAACATAAATGCAAATAATAACATGACATGTAGCTCAGGCAAGTCATGAAAAATATAATTAATAAATAGGATGTAGACTGCCATGTGTGTGTGTGGCAGTAGAATCACTTACCTTTCTGATTACCCTGCATTTAATGTCTTGACCCTCTCATGGCGATGACAAACTCTTTCACCTTTTTCACTGATGGGGTGGAGATCCTTCATCTGTGCCATGGCTAGCAGCTTCAGTATCCTTTTGCCATTGTTGTACTCAGTCAGATGTTGTTATTAAATACTCTGTCCTTCTGGCTCTGTATATCCCATCCAAGGATGACCACGTCATGCTGCCACAGAGCTTCCAGGAAAACATTTTCTATGTAACTAAAATAATAATAATGCTATAGCCACCACAACCGAGACATTATAAAAAGAAGCTTAAATTTATATGGATATTTCATATATATATATCATAAACTAATATTTGTACAATAATTATAACATTAGTTTTACACTGTGCTTGTATTGTTGCTTGTATGTTAACAGTGACCCTTTTGCAATTGTATTATGCAGCTAACAACATGTATATGCAAACTATATATATTACATTCTAATATGTGTACTAATGATGCACATCTATACATATATATAGCCCATAGCATACATCCATTACACTCCTTAGATATTATGAATGTATTTGTAACATCTAATTCTATCCACAGCTATCTATGATATATCACAGTTCTGAAATGTGTACCATATATTTTTCTGCTATTTAGAAGGCAATTCTGTATGAACCTGATGATCCCAGGAAGTTTTTTCTTTCTTTAAATCATATATTACAAACCTATAATAGGTTCACAAGAGTAATTTATTACCTGCTGCATTAGCATTTATATGTATCACAATGCATTGCATTACTAATGAGTTTCATTTCTTCTGAATGTTATAAAATTGTATTCTTTATCATGCTATTTGAAGTAATGATGTGTGCAATAATCTTGTGAACTAAAAAAAAAACACTTCTGAGTTCACTGCATATGGTCTGTGGAGTTAAGTAATGATTCAAATTATGTGACAGTGACACATAGGATATGAAATGCTTTTTACCCATGACAATATGTCTTTTCTTCATATTTTCTTCATATTCTTTTCTAGTCTAAAGACTAGAAAGGATGAGAACTCTACTGAGGACATCTGTGATGACAGCTGCACAATAGCTTAGGGGTGAATTTTACATCTCTTTGCGTTTATCATTAATAATGCTTTTTCTTTATAAGGAGATAAACTTTCATCAGTTTATGCAATGAAGGGAGCCTTTTTGATGCATACATGTGTGGGAGGCTTTGACAAGTTAACGACTGACAGAGATCTGCTGTACTTGGGTCAGATGCAACACCCCTGAAATGATCTGCAGCAGAAGTGATTTAGTGATTTAAGGATTTATGGCAGTGGAATGAGCAGGTTTTAAATGATCCATCATTAGGCTTTAGTAAGTTATATAGTATAATTATTCATGTATTTCAGTACTTAACTGCAACATCTGATCTGCTGCTGGATGTGAACATGCTAATTTTATTATTCAGAGTTTCACATGTGCCTTTTTGTGCACTGTGATTTTGAAGTGTTCATTATAAGCTTCTGGTGATATGTTGAGTTTGAGGAGCTGGCATGATGGTTATGGTGTTTATCTCACCGATTCAAGGTACGGAGTTTGATTCTGACCTCTGGTTTGGCTAGCCTTATTGTAGTCGGCAGACTGATAGGCTAGTATTTACCTGTGATCCTGCAGGCATGGTTTTGGATGACATATTTGTGTACAGTATATTTTTGTAGTTCTGCTTCACACTAATGTTTGGGTGTACATGCAGTTAACCTAGGAAAGCTTGTATGGATATATTAAGCAGTGGTCTTTTTTTAAGTGTTTTGTTATACTTTTCATACATCTGTGGTTAATTTGACTTAATTTCTAGACAAAATTTTGATATTAAAGCTGCAAATGGTTTGAAAACAAACTACCTACACAGATTATTACAGCAATAACCCACGCCTGGGTGTGGGTAATGCTAAATTTACCCACGGTTGGCGTGGTTTGGTCCCTCGGGCGAAGCCCGAGGGACCAAACAAAGCCAACCGTGGGTAAATTTAGCATTACCCACACCCAGAAGTGGGTTATTGCTATTATACCATGACATTATTTAAGAAAAGAAACGGTTACTTTTCTTAAATAATGGCATAGTATAATGCCTGTTTACTGCCCTTCCGCAGATGTCTGGCATCCGCGGCAGTTCTGATGTACTGCGCCTGCGCAGTACATCAGAGTTGAGCAAAAGCAACGGAGAAAGCAAGATCTCCGTTGCTTTTTATGTCTCGCTATGTTAAATGAGTTTAACATAGCGAGACAGTTTTAAAATAAGCAACGGACATCTCCGTTGCTTATTTTAAAACTGTCTCGCTATGTTAAACTCATTTAACATAGCGAGACACTAAAAAAAAGCAACGGGGATCTTGCTTTCTCCGTTGCTTTTTTTTAAAACACTGTCTCGCTATGTTAAATGGGTTTAACATAGCGAGACAGCTTTAAAATAAGCAACGAAGCTGTCTCGCTATGTTAAACCCATTTAACATAGCGAGACAGTGTTTTAAAAAAACGAGTTATACTAATGGAAAAAAGTCCGGGCGACCGGACCTTTTTCCATTAGTATAACTCGATTTACAACGGGCACGCTGGCCAATCAGCGTGCACGTTTTGGGGGGGTCATGGTATAATTGATGTTTTAGTTTGAGTGTCAGCTCAGTTTTTCCTTATGAACATACCCACAAAATGATGTCAAGTTAGTTGCTGGTAATGTCTGCCAAATTATTCTGGATAATCAAAAACAACATACTTTTTACGATGACAGCTACATACTTATAGTTTCTTTAATGGATCATCACATGGGTTAGTTTTGTATGCAGGGTATTCTATCTGTGAGACATGGCTCATAGATTGTCTTACTAGGATTTATGAATCCCCTGCTGCTGCTATCTGCATGGGAAAAATAGTGGCTTAAACACTAATGTAGGCAGTGAGGCATTGTAGGTACATTCTCTAATGATGTCATGTCAGGAGCATCAGCTTCAAGAAAGTTTTGTAGGGGCATTGCTTATTAACACAGTTAAGGGCAGGCATAACACACTCTGAAAAGCTAATATGATACATGACAAGGAAATTTCTCCCATCACTAAGGGCTGATTATTTACATTTGTTCAGGAACATGTGACAATACACTTAAAATAAACACAGGTATTAGTATCCAAAACAACTTCTACACAGGCATTGGTGTCCACAATAACTACGAATGAATGATTCTTACGGTTATGCTTTACATACTTATTGTATATGAATGGCATATTTCTGTCTTTTTTTTAAGAATGATTTTAATAAAATATTTTTGATTGAAATAACAGTAACATATTATATAATTGTAACATCTTTGAACAAGTATTGTATCCTAATTCCAATATAAAAAATAGCTTATTCCTATTAACTATTGTATATGAATTGAGTATTTTTTTGTCAAAATGATTTTATTAAAATATTTTGGATTACAATAACAATAACATACATTATGTAATCATAACATCTTTGAACCAGTACTGTATCATAATTCCATTATTAGTATTAACTATTAGACCACACAACATAAAAAATAGTAAAACTAAAACAAACTATATTCACTACACATAAGGCATGTCACCTGTCATGAAGAGTAATCTAAACTATTAGTATAGTAAAACAATTTCTTTTTAAATTACCACAGAGGGATACTTTACACCACAATGTGCAATTCATAGATCTGTGTTTAAATTTCCTCTTGATGGCATGAATTTTATATTCATATATAATACTGGTTGAATTTAAAAAAGTGAGGGAAAGAAGTTTAATTTTTTTTCCAGTTTTATGGTTTTCTTGTAATAGGTTTATCAGTGTATACTAGACAAATGACCACTACTGCCTATATAAATCTAGCCATGTAACCCAAATGTGACCACAAATTTGATTTATTTAAGAGCTGATTTACTGACTGCCTCTGTCCATCAGAGACATAGGTAACAGACCAGTGGTGAACTTCTGATTACTCATCTCTTGGTCCAAGTTGTGCTTAAATAGAGATAAGGAGGAACTCTGCTTCATATGTATGTCTGAGCCAGAGAGTGGAAATTCTTTCAGAAACACATCTGTTTTTCCAGCATGCCCTATAAATGTCACAAGCAAATTTGCATTTTTTAACCTAGTAGTTCTGATGCTGTTTGTTTTATGGATGTGCAAAAACATCATGAAAACAAGGTCTAGGGATGTCGTGTAAGCCAGGCAAAGATCTCCCCTCAGAAGTCTGTATGATACAGAGTCAAGAGACAGGACCTTGAGGTGATCAGCATAGGACATTGTGTTTACTCTCTGTATTTTTTTTTGTAAGGAACCTTAGTGGACATTGCTGTTGCAGCATGTATCTGATCAGGTGCATTTTGAAGGGGGCAGTATACTCTGTGATGAGCCTGATGAGAGCTAGGTACAGCGGTAAGATTACCCCTCTGAACCTTGATGCCATGCCCTTGCTTATAAGCTGAGCAGCATAGAAGGATTTTCTTATTGTCTTGGACTCATGTTGGTCAAAGGCTAGGTTGCTATCTACATGAGTTTCCTGATCCCTGATTAGTGAATCAACTTTTAGGGGTGTTTTATTGATGACATAGTTTCCTGGGATAGCCGACCTCCCAAAAGGTACTATAATGCATTTCTTGGTACTGAGTTTTAAGCCGTGGCTTTGGCACCAAGTGGTTGCCTGTGTTATGCCTTCCTGAAGGGTTTTCTCATACTGGGGGATTCAATGACTGCTCCCACTTTGCAATCATTACTTGGTTAGCCAGAAGCCTTCGACATTGGCTTTGACATCTGAGAAGTAGATGCCAAAGAGTAGTGGCCCTAGCAAAGAGTCCCTGGGGACTCCAATGGTGACATTCCTTTTGTTGGAGATGCCCTCACTGATTCTAACCCTGAGTCCTAGCAACAAGCCAGCTAGCTATCCAGCCTGTTATAAAGGGGTTTATAGGTTTGTTCACAATGCCCGAGTTGGTTGTCATATGAAATGCTTTAGCTGGATCTGGGTAGGCGGTATGCACCATTTTCCCCTCATCCAATGCCATAGTTACATTTTTAAAGAAGTATACAAGAGTCAGTAAGCATGACTTTCCTTTGACAAAGCCAAACTGTGATGGATCCAGTGTCTGATCGTCTCCTATGTCCTTGTTAGTAATTTCTAGGATAATTCTTTCCATAGTTTTGCAAATAAGAGTAGTCAGACTAAAGGGTCTATTGTTTCCAGGACCTGTCAAAGGTCCTCCCTTATGAAGGAGGATGACCATTGCAGTCTTCCATTCACGTGGCAGGAAAGCCTGTTTGGAGACTATAGTTAAGTAATGACTCCAGGAGTCTTGAAAGCCATATTTTAGACTGTTCAAGAGGCATGCTGGGATGTTATCAGGGCCCATGAGGCCATGCTTTTGGCTTTAGCAAGTGCAGCCAGTACATACTCCCTAGTTATAGTTTGGGGGTATGTTTGAAGGTATTTTTTGGGAGATAGTTGTGAGTTTGAAGGTAGTAAGGTTGGAAATGAATTTGTCTGCTAACAGAGTCACTATATTGCCGGGCTTGGTGAATGTGACACCATTAACCACCAGTTCAACACATTGCTGTATGCTGTCCTTGAGGTTTCTGACATAGCTGTAGAAGATGTTATGGTTATCTTTCACTTGGAAGGTTATCTTAACCTCAACTTTGGTTTTGCTTGACTTAATTATCCCTCTTAATTTTCTATTTTGTTTTGGGGAGTGCTAATCTTTATTTTCCTTTTGTTGCATATCCTGTTTAATTTGGGGTGCCACCAGGGTGGTTTGTTTCTGGGGCTAGTCCTGGTATTACTTCTGATATGTACAGCAGCCTCTATGCAGTTGCTGACATGGTTGCACAGATTTTCTGAGAACAATAGAGCATAGGCTCCTGTGTTCTTGGGCTTTAGACGGGCATTGAATTTTGGCAAACCAACACTTAGTGAAAGGTAATTTGCCTTGGAATAGTTCTTATTAAGTTGTAGGATTACAAAGTTAATTTTTGTTTTGAATGAGACAACTATATGGTTAGATCTTACCAGGGAGGACAAGACATTGGTGGGTGCAGCATTCTCCCATATTTATGAGCATGAAGTCCAGTATGTTGTAACCTTTAGTGGATGTGTTTAATATCTGGTCAAGGGTGTTTGTATTTATGAAATCTGGGAATCTCTGTGCTTGTAGATTTAAAGCCATGTAAGATTCCCAGTCAATAAAGGGATAATTAAAGTTTCCAATGAGTAGGGTGCAAGGTCAGATGTTAAATGTCTCCATTAGGTCCATGTATGCATTGTGAGCTTCCTGGGACATGGAGGGTGACCTATATCTGCCATAGATATGGTACAGGATTTTGTCTATGGTGATATGCACATAGAGGAACTCCAGTACATCATCCTGTTAGACCACCCTAGAGTTAGGCTTGTTACTGATATATATTGAAATACCTTCACCTTTAGACCTTGTCTGTGCAGCTACTGGTTTGAAAATGTGGATGGCACTGAAACCGTGCACTCTCAGGGTACTCTCTGCCACTTTAACCATTTCTTGGCAACTGCACAGATGTCTATATTCTTGAGTGTGAGGAGGGCTTGAAAAGAGTATTTTTTTTTTTATTTCGGCTTCTTGTATTGAGCAGTAACAACTTCAGGTCTGGCTAGAAAGCACTGAAGGATACAATATATGTCTTTTGAAATATAAGTGGGAACTAGAATATTAAACAAGACCAGATGCTTGGTTGTTTTGAAATGATCTGTCCCTGTGCTTTGTGATGTTTGACATTTATTCCATAATCCATTAAAATATGGCAATAAGCTTATTTTGCTTATCAGTTCTGATTCCTCAGGCTCATTTCACTCTTCTACCCTACTCCAATTTCCACCCACCTCTCTTCCTCTATATTTATAAAAAATAATTCCCCTCATTGAGCCATTGAATAATCTTCATCCCTACACTCAGTACAACCTGACTGTATTTTCTGTACACTTTCCCCTTACTGTATAACTTTCTTTTCTCTTTCCCTTATATTGTGTCTCCTCAAACAGTGCACCCTATTACATTATCAGTGTCTTCTACTTTCTCCCTCAAAGAAGTAACTTATCCATATATTGCTTCACCTTCCTGCATAACATCATTCCTCAGTACTATGTCAGTCAGGAACCTAATGTTTACATTAATTATTCCACTACTATCCAAATAAGCACATTTTTCTACTCAATCAAATATGCTGCTAATGAACTTGCCATCATGCCTGCTCCTGTTGCTCAGTTATTTCACATACTACCACAACCCACTAACAACAAATATTTCTCCAACTCTATCCAAACCAGCTAGTCCTAGTCCTTTCCTGAAGTCTCTACTTTTGCACCAACTCTATTCAAATATATGCACCACCATTATACCAAATATAGACTACTTAAGTACCACTGAAGCCAACTAAAAATAAATTTATTTGCAAGGATAACTTCTCAAAAATCAATAGAATCCTTATTCCTGTATACTAGAATCCTCTTAGGAAATGGCATTCACTCTAATCCTGGCCCTACCTCTCAACAACTAAATCAAGATGCTCCCTCTAACCACCCTGTCCTAATTTTGAATGCTTCAACCTCCCTTAGCAATCTAATGTTAGTCATTATAAATGTCAGATGCACAAGGAATAAAATCACTGAACTCCACACTTGTATATTCTGTTATAACCCTAACATTCTAACAATAACTGAAACTTGGCTAAAACCAAACATAAGCGATTCTGAAATAAATCCGCTGACTATAATATCATTCACAATGTCCTCTTAAAGAGGAAAGGAGGTGGTGTTTCAGTATTATTTCCTAATCACTACCAGCTCACTCTATATAATGAACCTATACCAAACTTCAACACAGCAGAACCCCTTGTCACTTTCTTGAAACTAAATAACCACAAACAAATAGCTAGTGCTGCCCTTATTTCCCTCCTGGTGGCAATGTAGCTACAATGGAGGAAATGCTACATTTGATATCTACATCTCCTCCACAAGAAATAAAAATGCTAGGGAATGTCAATATTAACTGGCTGGACCTTACACTTAGCTTTGTTAAATCTAGCATAAATCTGCATGGCTTTAAGTAATTTATAAAAGCCCCACATACAATAGTAAAACCACAAGCTCCTTACTCAATTGGTTCCTAGTATCTGACTCTAGTAAATTTATCTACTGTCATTTTTATTACATAGGGAAAACTGAAAAACTGTTGAAACTTTGCATTTATGAACACATGTATGATATCAGAACATTAAATGAGAATAATGCTTTGTATAAACATAAACTTACTAGACAAGAGCATAAAACATTCTTATTTTTTGTGTTGGAACTATTTTTTTTAATATTGAGGTGGTCATTGGGAGCTGAAGCTTGAACAGGCTGAATTAAAATGTCGACTTAGGTTAGAAGCTAATAAGTTTCCAGGATTAAGATAAGCTATTTCTATTAATAGTATTCTCAATATCTGAGCCTCTAGATTGTAATATTAATATGTATGTTTGATCACATTTTATATATGCAGTATATTTTTGTCAACTATTTAAGTTGCATTCTTGTAAATTAAATTTCTAGTTTATAAATACAAAGTTGAATTGCTGTGATATGGTGATTTGTTAGATCTAGTCATGTGCTTAAGTTATTTAACTATTTAAACTGTTGGTTTTAACTGCTTAAAAGTTCTGATTAAGTGCCTTGCCTTTGGAATGAAAGTGCTTAAAGTTTGGCTTTTGTTTGGATTAAAGTGCTCTTATTTACTGAGTATTTTTTGACTTAAGTGTTTTTTTATAAGTGCTTATGGTTGGCTGCTGTTGCATGGTTTTATCATTCTAGCGAGTGCCAGGTTTTCCCATGGTTTATGGTTATTAGTTTGTTTTCTTTATTGGAGTGCTCCTTGTTGGTTAAGAGTTTTTGGACTTTTTCAAAAGAATAACCCAAATTTAGTAGGCATGACTTGCCCTTGACAAAGCTGAATTGGGTTGGGTACAGTGTTTGGAGGTATCCTGTGCCATTATTTATCAGGTCCATGATTATTTTTTTCCATGGCCTTATATATACGACTAGTCAATCTTATAGTTTGTAATTACCTGGGTCAGTTAATGGTCCTCCTTTGTGCAGAAGGATGGCTGTTGTCCTCCACTCTGTTAGGACAAAGCAAGCCCATAGGCTGTGGTTAAATAGGGATCCCAATAAGCCTGATTCAAGCTGTTTAACAGGCAACTTTGTATACTGCCAGGCTCCATTGAAGACATGTTTTTATCTTTAGAGAGCACCTGTTCTTTAGTTATAACTGGCAGGGAGTGGTGGGGGGTATTTTTGTGGGGAGAACTGGGGCTGATGAGGAGGTGAAATCTGAGCTGAAGTTATCATTCACCAGATGTGCTATGTCTTCTGGTTGAGTACAGGTGATGCCATCCACAACTAATTCCACACATTGTTGGGTGTTGCCCTTAAGATTTTGGAGATAGCTGAAAAATGCCTTATATTTATCCTTAGCTTTGCAGACTATTTTTGCCTCAAAGTCTGCTTTCAGAGTCATGACTAGTTCCCTGATTCACTTGTTTAAACTAATGAGGGACTGTTTGTTCTGTTGTGCACATTTCCTCTTACTTCACGACATGATTTTCTTTCTTTGTTGCACAACATATTAATACCAGGGGTCCACCATTGTGGCTGTTTTTTGTGGTTTGACCTGGGTTTATTTCAATCCATTACTTCTGTTTCTATACAGTTGTTTATATGGTCATACAGGGCTTTTGTGTATGTGTCTGCATATTCTTCTGTGCTTTCTGGTTTTGGGGGAGCTTGGAGACTAGCTATGCTGTCACTTAATGGGAGGCAATTTGCCTTAGAAAAGATCTTAAAGTTTTTGGAGTTAGGTGGTGGGTCTGGTGTCCTACCAGACTGACATATATTGAACACCTTTATTTCAAGGGAGACCGCTTTGTGATGTGGAAGGGTGCAGCACTCATCCATATTTGTTAGTACCAGATCTAGGAAGTTTGTACCATTACATGGGGTGTAAACTAGCTGTGCAGACCATTTGAGTTTACATCAAGAAATCTTTGGACCTGTATGTTTGTGGCTGTGTATACTTCCCAGTTAATGGAGGGGCACTTAAAATCACCCATATGAATGGCACTGGGCTAGATGGTGAGTAATTCTAGTAACTTCAGGTATGCTGTGTGGGTTTCCTGTTTCATGGTGATGGACCTGTAACTAGCAAAAATATGGTAATGGAATTTTCCCATGATTAGTTGGACATGGAATAGCTCAACATGTCATATTGTTTGACCAGCCTTGAGGTGTGCTTATCCTTTATGTAGATAGACACATCTCCACCTTTTGCCCTTTCATGTGCAATAGATGATCAGAACATGTAAAAGACATAGCCATGCACTGTCAGAGTGTTTTCCATGCCTTTGAACCATGTTTCAGTAACTGCACAGAAGTCAGCATTCTCCAGGCTGAGGAGCATTTCTAGGAAGTGCAATTTCTTGTTGAAACTCCTAGCACTGAGTTATAAGACCTTTAGCTTGTCCTGAGTAACTATTGCTATGCTGGAATGTTTGTCTGTTTGGCAATTCCTAACAAAGTCACTACAGGGGTGGATAATATTTTGGCCAATATCAGGAACCCTAGTGGTGATAGGTGAAGACCATCCTTGGCAAAACAGTGTGGCCTGCCAACCATGTCCTACTAGGCTGACATATATTGGACACCTTTAGAATGACACAAGTAGCTAAGCCAATTGTTTATGTCAATCATTTTTGGTTGGTATTGTGGCATCATCCTTGGAGACATTAGAATGCTGTTTAATGCTAGGCTCATACCTACTTGTGACACACATTTGATAGCTCAGTCATGCTTCTCTTCATATAGTCCAGGGAGGTATGTCTCAGGTCATTCATGCAAACATGGACTATGACAGAGTCATACTGGTACTTGGGGATAAGTGACCTGATTGCTTGCATGATCTGGCAAATCCTGACTCCTGACAGGCAATGAACTGTAACCCTCTCCATATCCAGCCTGGTAAGAGGCATATCAGTGTGTCTCACAATGGCATCTCCTATGACTAAAATATTGAGTTGTGAAGTATTTCAACTTATGGGCTTGGTATTTCAGATACAGTGAGATGTGGCTTTATGTGTTGTGATGGGTATTGTCTTGTTTGTGTGCATGTGGAGTCCCTGAGGACTTTACCTGAAAGGTATTTAAGGTATGAGTAAATTGTATGTGAGCATCTCCACATATGTGGGTTAATGTGTCTGGTCCTGTGTGTGTGTGTGTGTGTGTGTGTGTGTGTGTGTGTGTGTGTGTGTGTGTGTGTGTGTGTGTGTGTGCGTGCATGCGTGCATGTGTGCGTGTGTGCGTGTGTGTGTGTGTGTGTGTGTGTGTTGCTGACAATCTGTTGCTTTTTGTGTCTATATACGTGAGTCTGGCCTCCAGTGTCAATGTGTAAGTACATTTCTCACATACTGTATTTGTCTGTCTGAGAATTAAGTACCTGTTAGTGTACATAAGGCAATTGCTACATTGCCTCAGGATTTCTATGTTCTAACTAAGGTAAAGATCTGAGGTAGTTTTTCTATGGAAATTTCAACTTCTGATGATTGAGCAAACACAAGGCTTATATACGATCAGAAAAAAAGTAGGTTATATACTAACTATGCCCTAAGGTCAATCAAATAACCACATAATGAGCTTTCTATTAACAATTTCCCAGCTCAAATAGGTGAAACAAGTTCTCTCTTGGCACAAAAGTGTAGACTTTGACCCTCTTCATGTAAAAGCACTGATTTGGAGCCCAAGTGTTAAGGAACCACAAACAGTTGCCTAATGCTAACTAAACATCACTGGATATAATCCTATACAAACAGATTTATTACATGCCCACCTAAACAGCAAGTTTACAAAGCAATCTACAAACTATCTAACTTAATCCTAGAAGCCTTTATTAGTACATTTAACCGATCAACTGGAATATTCTAAAAATCCTCACACTGGATGATTCTGCAAGTAAATTTAATACAATTTTTCTCATTGTTCTAAATAACATCACACCCCCTTGATAGAAGAGAATAAAAAAACAATGTAACTTGGCTGTCCAAAAATAGTAGAATCATAATGCAGGACAGAGATAAAAGTTGGAAAGAATAGCAAACATGTAAACCTCACAAAATCTCCAGCATTATATGATGCTCCAGAATTGGGAAAAAAAAAAACAAAACAAACATAGACAAAAAATACACATTACAACAATATTCAAAATAATAGCATAGACAATCCTGAAAGAATTTGGTCATCTATTAAAGAAATATTGCCTCCTGGCCAAAATACAGTCCTAATGCATCTCCAAACAATGAACCACAAGAAAATGAGATATAATTCAACTCTCATTTTGTAGACAATATAACCTCCATTACTAAAGACTCCCTCACCTCCATTCCCTCCACTTTCCAATAGCCAAAATCTATCCTCCACATTCACCTTAAAATCTGCCAGTGCAACCAATATAAACAACTCTTAAGTAAACTCAAACTATGCTGCACCTCTGCTGATATCCTACCAAGTGACTACCTTACATTGGCAGCTAATAGTATTTCCTATCTGGTTTACATCATTATTACTAGGTCCATTCAGGAATTTCATGTCTCTTTCCTTTGGAAAAAAATCTCACCTTATCCCTCTCCACAAAGGTGACACTTCAACAGATATTACAAACTTTAGACCCATGACAATTGTATCCTCCCTCTTCAAAATAATAGAGAAATGTATTCAAAAGTAACCACTAAAAATTTTGTTCAGGAAAAACATCTAACTCCCATACAATGCAGTTTCCATCTTTCTCAAAGAACCAAAACTGCACTTGTAGCCCTTACAGATGCCATCAAAAAAGCCAGGGAGAAGTGCAAATTGTATCCTCCTTATTCCTAGACATATCCAAGGCTTTTGTCACAGCTTGTCATAGCAAATTCTTACTTCAGAGGCCCTTACAAGGATTATCACCATCTATCTTCCAGTGGTTGAACAGCTACTTGACAGATATCAGTCAGTGAAATGGCAATCCTTGCTCTCTCCCTGTCTCCCAGTTACCACTGGTGTTCTACAGGGCTCCATTCTTTGGCTACTCTTTATTTATATCTCACCATTAAACTTCATACATCCACCCAACGTACATCAATAATACAGTACACAGATTATTCCACACTCCACTCAAGAATTATTCACAGCTACCAAAAAACGTCTCTATAACTCACAACAAATTCTCAACACCAAAAAAAAATTATTACTTTTCTTCCACAGATCACACTGTCACAAAATATAACTTTAGAATTCTCTATTTAAATGGCACTATTATCAAAGTCATGACTCATACCAATCTACTATGAATGATAAGGTATGACAATCCTAAATTTGACCTGCATATAAAAAACTCCTTAAAAATACAAACTACTAAGAATGTTCTACTGAGCCAAAAACTTTACCGCTATCACCAGTAAACATACATTAGCCTCTACATACAGCCTTCCATCACTTCTGTATAGCCCTCCCATCCTTAGCAGCCTCCAGATATCAAGCAAAAAAGAGGTAGGTCTCACCACGATGTTGTTGAAAATAAAACTCTGTGTCTCCTTACAATAGAGGCAAAAATACAACTTTATTCCATAAACAACAAGCCTCCAGATATCACTAAAAACACACACTGAACAATATTAAATAAAGCTGAGAGGTTTGCAGCAAATGCCCAGTATTGAACTGACCACTGCATGACTCTAAAAGTCTCAAATAATTAGAAGTACCCCACCATTTAACTTGCATACAACTACTTTCCACTTACTAAATCATGCATTGCCCCTCTGCATGTCTTGCACTAAATATAGCTTTTAGCTGTAGTCTTTGCTGAAAATTGACAATATTCCAGTTGGACCTTCCTGGTAAACAAATGTCAAACAAATCTTCTGCAATAATTGTTTATTATCATTCTATTTTTAAATATGGAGAGATACATTCTTGGAAAACATTTCCAAGTATATATATTCTAAAATAAAGAAAACATATCTTTTCTAGCAGATATTAATATCAAAGACAATCAATTTCATTAAAACTTGGAAAACTAATTTGGTTTGCTTTTGATATATCTGTGCTGCATGATAGTACTATTTTATATAATGCATGTATAATCAAAATAGATGCTTAATTAACAAAAATAGACTTAATATAGTTTAGTAATGCTGCATATTTTTATTTAATTTCTTGTTATTTATATTCTGTAATTTACTTCTTATACATTGTCTAATGCTTTGATCCTCTAAATCCAGGTCATATTTGTATATTATTCCATCCTTTGAAAGAATTGTGGCTTCTTTAAAAAATTTAACTACACAATCCATTTCTTCTTAATTTTGTCATTTTTATTATATCAGAACTTTCAATATAATGGTGTAAGGAACAGATTGGAGAGATGATATAAAATATTTCCCTAGGACTGGGGATCTATGCATAAGCTTTTGAAATGTACCGCTGCTGCATTTATGTAGTTTGAATTTATGATAGTGGAGTAAAAAATATATTTATTTAATTCCCATAAAAACGTTCTTATCAGCAATGCTCAAATATTTATGTAATATTTAAAGTTTGCATCATTGCGTGCTTTATGCATTTCTTTTCAGCTTGGAGCATTATATTTATCTAACTAGCATACAGCAACTCTCTGCCTACTTTTCCCTTTGTTCTGATATAACTATTTTTTGTTGGATAGAATAGGAAGTTTATAGGTACTGTATCTTGTTTAGTTCCTTTATTTGATTTCTTCTTGGTATTAAAGGCATGCTGAAGAAGTTATAATATTAGGCAATACTATCATTTTAATTATGTTTAATCTGTCCTAAACTATGAAGAATAATTTATTTTTGCTTGGGGTTTTCTCTTTACTCTTTTTGATAATATTATTATAATTAGTACATGGCATATTATTCAAAGTTTCTTACAAAATAATGCTTAAATATTTAAAAGCTTTCTCATTTCAATTATTATCATAGTTTTCTGTTGTGGATTGTTTTAAATGTTGATATATAATTTTTGTATTGGTATTTTTGTTAAAATTTAAGTCTAAACATTTTTTCAATGTTTGTCATTCCTTCATCTAATCTCTGTATAGATTGATTAATGTTAGTTAAGGTTAATACTATAACATCTGCAAACAGCAAAATGAAATGAGACATATTTTTGGTCCTATTAAAATGCATTAATTGTGAAACAAAAACTCTCATTGTAACATATTCTACAGAATTGCCATATGATGTATTTATCTTGCTGAAAGACATTGAAAATCCTAATATTTTTTAAACCTTGAATATACATTTCCAGACTAAAGTTTGCAAGACTTTTTATGTGACCAATCTATTGATTTTAAAATAAATTAATCATTTGTTGTATAACAATAAAGTTACTACACTTAATATAGTATTGCATATGCATTCTAATTGCAAAATCTGTTAGATCTTTAGCTACAGCATATATTCCATATTTCTGAATGGATTTTCCAAGTAACAATAAGCACAATAAATTCTACATTTTGTGCAGTGTTGCAAACAACTTATAATATGCCAGTAATCAGTTAAGCTGTCAGCACACAATCTGAAGCTCTTTTGTACTTCTAAGATGGCTGCTCATTGATTGACAGGTTAATTTCAGCTATCCCAGTATGAAAACAGAAACTGTGAAATAAGGGCTAGTGAAACTGTTAGGCTGGGTAAAATTTAGTTACTGGCTAGTAAGTACACTGCCTAAATGTCACCAAAGAAGAAATTTGGAGAACCTGTAAGAATATATACCAGAAATCATGAAAGGAAAAAAAATGGCTGGGATGAATGCTGTAGCTGTTCATCAAGAAGCAGTTCAAGCGGGGGCGTGGCTAGCATGGTCATG
This sequence comes from Protopterus annectens, assembly GCF_019279795.1. Classification (NCBI taxonomy): domain Eukaryota; kingdom Metazoa; phylum Chordata; order Ceratodontiformes; family Protopteridae; genus Protopterus; species Protopterus annectens. Next base: position 302,294,836 of record NC_056726.1, read on the forward strand.
GTGTAGCAGCAGATTTCACAAGCTCCACTAAGGAAAATATATCTTCACTGGAAATTTGTTTCATATCAAGAAAAAGTGGATTTATTTTTGCAGAATTATATAGTATTCAACATTCTCTTCAGGAATATCTACTTATAAATTGAAATTGGTTATAATTTCCAGTCAAAACATTCAATACTTCACTTCTGGGAGATCTTCAACATGAGTTATACTATGGCAAACAACCAGGATTCCAGTATAAAAAAGGAACTACAGACTTTGATAACAACTATTCAAGACCTCACAACTAAGATTCATATAATTGACTGCAAAATAGACAACTTTAAAGAAAAAACTACCGAGCAGATGGATATGCTTCATGAGGATTTAAAACAGCAAAAAATTCAAATTACTAATATTGAGGAATCATTAACAGACTTTGATGGAAGATTGCTAGAAAATGAAAACAACATAGAATGTTTGCTTAAACAAAATACTTCATTACAACATAAACTGGATGATCTAGAGAACAGATCACGTCGAAATAATATAAGGATTTTTGGTCTTCAGGAAAATACAGAAGGAAACAATACGTCAAGTTTCCTTAACTCATGGCTGCCAAAATTTCTAGAATTACCAGAGGCTTTATCTTTTGGTATAGAGGGGGCACATCGGTCTCTCACATCAGGAAACAGTACCAACAGGAAACAACCTAGATCTGTCATAGTAAAATTCCTATCATCTTCAGATAAAGACTTAATTCTAAAAACAGCCTGGTCAAAATCACCTTTAAAATACAACGACTCTATCATTCACTTCAATAATGACTATTCAACAATGGTAATTACTAAAAGAATTTTTTTTTACCTCTAATTAAAGAACTGAAAAAGGTACAGATTAAGACTAACCTCTTGTTTCCAGCAAGGCTGAAGGTTTTTCTTCCTGATGGACCTTCATTGTTTGAGGATCTTGATTCTGCTGTGACATATGTTAAAAACCACAAATTACTGGAAAAATAGAAGAAATGGAGTGGGCTAACCCCTCTCTTAAAAGAATGGCTCCTAAAACTACATGGAAATTTACTGAAAAACAAAAGAGACTAAAGAATAAATGAGAAATACAGACTATTTATAAAACAAACTATTATTGTGGACTATGCTTTTATTAATAAGTCTGTTTTGATATGTTATAAATGCAAGGTAAGATTTACACTGCTTTTCATATGTTGCATATATATAATGTTTCATTCATAACTTAATTTGGTGTAATATAACATACTTAATATACCATCAATATATTTACCATTAACACTTTAAGTATTTATTTTGTATAAGTAAGCATACCATATGAAATGCATGACCTCAGTTTCTGCTTCATAGTATAAGATTCTGCTTAGCTGTATATTACACTTTAATTTAACACAGCTATAATATATACAGTTATAAATATTTAATATTCTATGTAAGATAAAATGAAGGGATACATTGGAAAATATAAAGTAAGGAGGGATGGAGGAGGAGAAATATAGAAAAGTTTATATATATATATATATATATATATATATATATAAATATAATTTCTTGTATATATAGCATAGTATACATAAGTCTCTCTAAACTCAAAGTAATAACAATGCATAACATACTCAAAGCCTTCTTCTCTCTTCTAATTGCACTTTAAAACATAGAGAATAACATATTCTTATAACAGTTTCATTCTCACTGTACTGGTCAGCACTGAGCATAAACTGTGTTACACCCTCAGAGTAGAACAAGAATTCACAATGTAATTATTAAATATGTACATGATATACATTTGTTCAGGATCAGTAAATATTGGGAAGGTAGTGTAGTATCTGTGGGTTTAAATACCAATGCATACATTAGCTCTGAGAAGCTGGGAGATGTTATATGTGTTTCTATTACAAGGCTTATTATTTATATATTAATCTAACTCTAGTGAATATATATATATATATATATATATATATATATATATATATATATATATATATAGTTAAAAATAAACATAGTGCTTTTAAATGACAAAATAGAGCAGTAGGAAAAGTTACATCATTACTTTCATGCTTAGCTTGAAAACTTTTTTTTTTTTTTTGATGACAGTTTTGCAGTTTCTAGTATGGGTAACAGATATATGCAGATTCACATGTATAAAACATTTTATTTAGTGAAACTCTGCTGTTTCCCGCCAAAAAAATAAGGGAGACAACTTTCAACATTCTCCTTACATTGTGCATTTCTCTCATGAGCTAATTATTCATTTGGAAAATGTTCTACAGTTTGTGGAATCATCTCTTCTCTCTCTGAACTCCCTTGATGATGTGAAGCAGCTGGATGACATCATCACTGTGCGATGAACATTTCCAGGAAGTGCAGAACTGTATTTTGACTGTAGCTTGGTTTAACAGTCTTTTTTGTTTTAAATCAATTGTTATTTACTTAAAATGATCATTTATATGGTCGATGACAAGATTACATATTACAATAACATATCTTCATCTTTTGTGACTTGAAGAAAGGATTACAGAGCAGATAAAGGAAGAAAATGTAGAAAGAAAAGAGGTGAGAGACAAACCTCTCAACCTCTTAGTGCAAGAAATCTAAACAAAGCCTGACAAAATGAGGGTCAGGGGCCCAAAAATAGGGACAGATTTTAAATATTGCTCTTATAAACTTAGAATGTTTCTAGCGTAACAGGGTTTGTTTTAACATACATTTTCTGAAGGATTTGAAATCTGAAACTCAAATGTATGTCATTATTTAGTGACTTCAATCCTCAGATCATCCCAGTGATTTGCCAGAAAACTACAAATTTTATGAGGAATAGACCAAAAATATAAGGCAAAAATCTGGACATTCTGTGAAAATCTGTACACTTGAGACATATGGTGAGAGAGGAGATGGTTATGAGAGAACTGTGTGAGTACTGAAATGTAAATATCTATGTGCTTTATTCTTAGGCCCTACAAGTGTAAATACTGATGGTAACATTCATTTTTTTGCATGTATGTGTGTGTGTGTGTGTATATATATATATATATATATATATATATATATATATATATATATATTTGTATGTATGTGTGTGTGTGTGTATATATATATATATATATATATATATATATATATATATATATATATATATATATATGTATGTATATGTATATGTATAAAATATTTTTTTTTCTCTCCCTCATCTTTTTTTTTTTTTTTTGAATTATCACTGCATACTATGATTATGGTTACCATACTCAAAGTTAATATCTACACAAATTCATGTAATCTTTATATTTAAGTGTCATAAGTAAGGTTATGCATATTATTTCAGAATGTTTGTTTGCATAGCAAAGAAATGAATAACAAAAGTGGTATACTAAAAAGAACTTTGCAAATAGATATCTTATTCTGCCACTAGTGAAAGCGATTGTATATGCACATGTTTATAGTGAATACATCCCATTTGGGGGTGATACAATGTTTATTTAAATGACATACTATTTACAATTACACCTATGTCTCCTAAATAGTCATTCTAAATATAAGTATTCACACGGGATCCTAACTACATGTTAGCCTTGTTTTACTTTTTTTTTCTCTCTCTCTCTCTTCCCTCTTGTGTTCGTGTATATAAGTTAAATAAAGGGAAGAGATATAATGAGAGTTACAAACATGTTAATACAAAATAGATTTACATCTAAACAAACCATGGTTTGAACAATAACATTGTGTCCTGGATAACGTATTATATCTGATAACCTAATAGACATGTTGTTTATACACACAACCTCTGTTATCTATGTTAATAGTAAGGCAGTGGGCTAAATTACTTAGTCCTTTTAAACAATCTGTTAGATATTTGCCTTATTTTGGAATGTAAATCATATCTTGAATCTATTAGGTTACATAGGTTTTTTATTAGATATGGTTTCTATGAATGTATAAACCTTCCAGATAACACTATATTAGGACAATTAATGATCGCATTAGAATTTGGTTATCTTAATGTTTCTATCTTAAAGTATATAAAGTATGTTATTAGTGGAGTTTGTACTCTGTTGTTACAGTTTAGGGGTTGATCTCAGTGACAAATGTCATTGGGATTAGGGGGTTATAACTCCAGGTGGGGTGTTTGTTTTTATCTAGTGTATGTAATAATTTTTTTAAAAAAAGAGTTTTTGACATCCAGAGTAGCTTATTTACAGAAAATATAGAGAATAAAGCTCAAGGAATACATTTTTTTCTAAAGACATGAGATTTAATATTTACACTAGGAACAAATTCACTTTTTTGCAGAACTTTTCACATTATACATATGATATTGATATGTTAATAACACATCTTTCAGGTACAATTACATAATATGACTATGTTGAAAGGTATGTCACTTAACATAAATGGCTTGAACAACCCGAATAAAAGAAGTAATTTGTTTAAATATCTAGCTTTTCATAAACCTAATATAGTATTCTTACAAGAAACCCATTTAACAAAAGATACTATTAAATTTCTAGATACAAATAAATATACAAATATAGTAAGCTCAGAATGTACAAAAAAAAGAGGTGTGGCAATATTGTGGAATAAAACATTACCATTACCCAGAATAATCAAAACATACCAAGACAATAAAGGTTTGCGTTGCTTGGCTGTAATTGAGATGGGTAAGAAACTATATACATTAATAAATAACTATTGGTTGCCTGGTATTGGTACTAATACTATTAGACACATATTGAATCAAATAGTTTCACTATCTGAGGGACATATCATTATGGCAGGTGACTACAACTTTATCTTAGACCCTAAAGATAGAACCACTTCAGGAAAAAGAAAAATTACAGCACAAGCTAAACAACTTATAAATTTCATAGAATTATACCTAGTCAAAGACATACATCATTTTGTGGATCATAACTCATTACAATACACGTTCTATTCTAATAGATACAAAACACATTCTAGAATTGATAGAATATTTCTTTCTACACAGATAATGAATAACCTGACCAATAGCAAAATAATATCCTGCCCAATCTTGGACCATAATACTATCATATTTGAACTTAATATTAATAACACCCATAGTGTCCAAATTAAAAGGATTCCAGCATATCTCACATAACTTAAAGAGTTTCAATTATTCAAAACAGAAGAGACACAAAACTTCATTAATATAAACTCAACATCAGACACACATGATATATTTATTTGGGATGCCCTAAAATCATATTTGTATGGACAAATAAACAAATGGTTTCATAATAAGATGAAAATTTGGGATAAAGATATAATAATAATACAGGATAAACTCGACTCACTATACACAAATAATAAAGACAACCTATCTTCAAATAATATAAGGGATGAGATATACAAACTAAATGAGGAATATAGATCTATCCTACATCATAAAACAAAGATAACACTAGAAAAATATAGGTTTCTTGCTTATTCTGTAAATCCTAAACATCTATCAAACCTTAAGAATAAGACCAAAAGATTAAATAAATATAATTATATTAAAGAAATACATTCTGCAAAAAAGAAAAGAGAAGTACATAGCATGCAAGATATATTAGAAGAGTTTAGATGCCACTTTGATGAAATTAATCAATCCACACAACAAATTCAAACACAAGATAACATAAGAGATTATATTAACAAGAATATATATAATAAACTAAACAAACAACAAATTGAAGTTATTGATAAACAAATTACTTTATCAGATATACAAAGTCAAGTAAGTAAGCTTAAATTAAACAAAACTCCAGGTAACGATGGAATTATTTCTGAAATATATAAGATAATGCCCAAAAATGGATATTTCCTTACTACACAAAGTATATAATTCAGCCCAAAGTAATAATATTACACCCCCATCCTGGAAATATACATTTATATCCCCTATTTTAAAATCAAATAAAGACCCAAAATTCTGTTCTTCATACAGACCAATGTCTTTACTGAATATCGATTATAAGATGTTTATGAATATATTCTCAGAAAGATTGAAGAAATTCTTACCCCACTTAATAGATGAAGACCAGACAGGATTTATAACTAACAGAAGTAATTTTGATAATATAAAACGAACCCTAGCTATTATAGACTTCTCACAAAGGAAGAAAAAGAACTTATCATTAATTAGTCTTGATATTAATGCGGCCTTTGATTCTATTAACTGGATCTATCTATTTACTCTTTTGGAATGCTTACATTTTTCACATAATTTTATTAATCTTCTAAAACATTATATGAAGAAACCTATGCATATATCAAAATAGGGTCATATATTTCCAATAAAATATCTATTACAAAAGGCACCATACAAGGATGTCCTTTCTCTCCTCTACTATTTACCTTGATCATGGAACCCTGGGCAAATGAAATAAGAAACAAGAAATAGAGGGTTTGGAAATGGATAAAGACAATATAGCCAAAATCCAGTTGTTTGCGGATGATGTTCTTATCACCACAAAGGGAAATGATGCCTCATTCATGTCATTATATGAATCAATTAAAACATTTCAAATGATGTCCTGTCTATCATTCAATGACAATAAAACAACATTTTTGCCCATATATCCTAATAATAAAAAAAATAAAAAAAGGATGATAGGAAATAATACATATCACATTGCTAATGCAGATCAAATCACATATCTTCAAATCATTCTTGCCAAATACATTAAATCAATAATTCAATTAAACTATAGCAAATGTTTACAAAATATCCAAGAATTATTTTCAAAATGGAATACAATAATATTTACTACTGAAGAAAGACTAACCATTATAAAAATGATAATTCTACCTAAAATCTTATACATAATACAATCCATTCAAATTTTACCCTCAAAAAGGTTTATAAATAAACTAAACACTTTAATACTAAGATTCTTCTGGTCACAAAACCCCCCCTAGAATTACTATTAATCAACATACTAACAGGTGGAAGAATGGTGGAATAGCTTTCCCAGATCTAAATCTCTATTCGATTTCCGCTATAATCAGATCAATTTCTCAGCTCTTAGATATAACCTATTTAGCTAAATAGAAATCTTTATGGGAAGTATCAGCCATGGAACTTATAATGAGACCAACATCATATCAACTAGAATTCATAAACACACCTTTTATATGGATCTTAAAATAATATTTTATCACACATACTAATCCTAATCATACTGCCAGTTATATACATAATATTATAATTAACTTTAGAAACTTTATATATAAACATGTTAAATATAAACACTACTTTTTTTGTTATTTCCTATAGCATATACACAAGAGACTTTTGTTACCTCAGATATTAACAACATTTCTCAACTGAAAAACAATGAACTCAAATACTGGTTCCAGCTAACTTATGAATACAAGACTAGTTCAATGGATCATATTATACAGGAATATAAACTTAATAATTCCTCATGGTTAGATATACAAACACTTATACTATATCTTGATAATAAGCTGAAACTAGCTTCATCAACTAGCAAACATGACACCAGGATATTATTACAATTTCTTCAATCAACATTATTACACCAACATACATATTCAGGTAGACTCTCCTTTATTTATAGACTTTTAATAGAATAAACATTTTCTTGCACACATAACCACTGGAGTTATTATAGTTTAATTACTCATAATTCCCCAAGTGAGCAAGATAAGGTTAATATGCTACAGTCAGCTGGGAAAACATCATTTTCTCTGAAATGGAAGATTTACACATGGAGATTCATGAATAGATCCTTTTATACACCACAAATAATGAACATTAATAAAAAACAGAACATCTGTAATAGATACAACTCTAATGTAGATATTAACTGGGCACATATGTTTTTTGACTGTCCAACCTTAAATATATTTTGGAATAAAGTAAATGACTTTTTATAAGCACTTTTTTCAGACAACTTCATATTGAATAAATCATTAATTATATTTAATACACTTGTTCCACAATGTGTTAGGAAAACCAAATACTCATTACTATGGACTATATTGGCAGTGGCTAGAAAGATCATAACAAAAAATTGGATTTCAAAACATTCTCCTACATTCTCTGAGTTTACTAATTTATTAAAAGAAGTTAGTCATTTACAGTTAAGAACCATAACCTCTAGAACTTCTAGAAAGACATATGAATATCATTTATGGGTTAACTTACAAAATATGTTGGACAAAATGATAATTTTGCATAAAGGTAATTGACTTTCCTTGTCATTCATGAGAACAAGTTACAAAAGGAAGGTTATAGTGTATGTTAATGTATAAATATTGGATGTCTATGTACATACTTTGTTTGCTTTGTTGTTCGTATATTCATATTTAAATGCTTTAAATATATGTTATCAATTTGTAAATCTATAATGTAAATGATCTTATATATGTCTATGTGATTGTTTTCATTATAATCAAAATCAATAAAACTGTTTAAAAAAAAAGAAGCAGTTCAAGCTTCAGATTAGATACAAGAGATTGTTTCCATTAATTTGGAGGAAAAATAAATCTAAAGTATTCAAAGGCGATGAAAATAAATGAAACATTGATGGAAAATATCAACACAAATAACAAAATGCTGGAAAAATAGAACTGGAAATTTCAGATGCTGAAACAAAGAAAAGGTGCAGAGAAACCCTGAGATTTTTGCTGTACCAGTGAAACTGGAAGGGATAAACTGTGTTCATTTTATGAAAGTACAAACAAGCAACTGGACAGATGTTTCACAGCAAGATTTGTTATTTGAAAGGGCACATTTTTATTTTATTTTTTTTATTTTATTTTATTTTACATTTGTTGACCGGGCTAGTCCAGCTGGAATTATGTCCATTTTCAGTGGAGGCCCGGGGAGAAAAGCTCCAGTGGTTTTTACAAGTTTGCACAGAAATAGGCATAATAAGATAACATTTATAAAACAGAGTAAGTTAATACATATAATACACAAATATGAATAAGATTGAAACAGAGAGAAAAGATAAAATGTCTTTTTAAACAAGGAATAATAGAGATTTTTTATTTATTTATTTATTGTTTTTGTCTTGTCATACTGTATATATGAGATAACATATGTTTACATAGATTAAAGGTGGTTGAGGAGGAGATGTATAGAAAAGGTTATGGTGGTAAGGGGGTTAGTTGGGGTTTGTGCAAGGACAAAGCCATTGTGCTTTTAAGTGACTTTTTAGTTGATTTTTAAAGAGAGGTAATGATGACAGAGATGTCAGTTTTGTGGGAAGTTTGTTCCAAATTGTCCCCACAGAGTTTGTGAAGAGAGAATCTCCTGCCTTGTTGTGGGATTTCTGGGTTGTAACTAGTAGTTTATTTGCTGAGCGCAGGTTTGAAAGGTTTGTATAGGGGAGATGAGGCTAGTGAGAATAGGAGTATTAGTAGGCTGGTATAGAATTTTATGTGTGATTGAGAGTTGTTGAAATTTTAGTTGGTTATTTAGTTCAAGCCATCCTAGATGTTTTAGGTTTAGACAGTGATGTGTTCTGAATGAGGACCCAGTAGCAAACCTGGCAATGTTGTTATATGAAGTGGACAATTTGTTTAGGTTGCTTTTGGAAAGATTAGTGAACATTGGGGAGGCATAGAAGAGAGTGGAGCTCAGATGGTGAAAAAATATTTAGATCTGCTTACTGCTTCTTACTGCTTGCTCTTGCTGTGGGATTTGCTGGCTGGATTCTGCTAAAATTCAAAGTCTAGTTATATTTGCATTCACAGTCTGTCGCATACAGAAACTTGCAGAATATACACTGATGAGAGAATATACTTTGCAGCACCTGTCTTTAAGAGCAGTAACCAATAACTTTTATAATAAACCAAACTGGACAAACGTTGCAGCTTAAAGTACCGTTCCAACTTTACTTCTCATATAGTACAGATGATGTGAGAGATATAACATTTACCTCAGGACTTGTATCCTTACCATACCTCTAACATTACTAGATTTAATACAGACTTTTTATACATATTTTAGTTAAACACACACCCTCTTGGTTTTGGAAAGATACTGCCTTGATGACGCAAATGCTAACACATCTGTTCTTGTGCAAATGCTGATAAGTAAACTGTCTTCAAGAAAACGCCTTGTGGATTAGAAAAGCACATTTTTAAACTTTCTTAGAAAAGCATGTCCTGTTGCCCAGTGAAAGCAGATTACATTCTTATCATGTCTGTAAGAAGTTCAGCTTTCTTGATGTGTTTGTAATACACTTATAAGCAAGTTCCTTATTTTTTTAAGCCACAGTCATTTAGTATGGTTGCTGATCACATATTACTAAACTCTGTTTCTGCATTTAAGCAAGCTTTTTCTTTCAGCATATTTACAACAGAATTAATTTCAGCCTTATATTCATAATATCTAACAATTCCCTCTGTTTTTAAATATACTCGAAAAATTTTATACTGATATGTATTTTTGATCACATTATATAGTCTTTTGATACAACAAATCAAAATGCAATTTTACATAGTTAATACAATTATATTAAAGTATTACTACCAAACTGAATTTGCTGGCTGGATTCTGCTAAAATTCAAAGTCTAGTTATATTTGCATTCACAGTCTGTCGCATACAGAAACTTGCAGAATATACACTGATGAGAGAATATACTTTGCAGCACCTGTCTTTAAGAGCAGTAACCAATAACTTTTATAATAAACCAAACTGGACAAATGTTGCAGCTTAAAGTACCGTTCCAACTTTACTTCTCATATAGTACAGATGATGTGAGAGATATAACATTTACCTCAGGACTTGTGTCCTTACCATACCTCTAACATTACTAGATTTAATACAGACTTTTTATACATATTTTAGTTAAACACACACCCTCTTGGTTTTGGAAAGATACTGCCTTGATGACACAAATGCTAACACATCTGTTCTTGTGCAAATGCTGATAAGTAAACTGTCTTCAAGAAAACGCCTTGTGGATTAGAAAAGCACATTTTTAAACTTTCTTAGAAAAGCATGTCCTGTTGCCCAGTGAAAGCAGATTACATTCTTATCATGTCTGTAAGAAGTTCAGCTTTCTTGATGTGTGTGTAATACACTTATAAGCAAGTTCCTTATTTTTTAAGCCACAGTCATTTAGTATGGTTGTTGATCACATATTACTAAACTCTGTTTCTGCATTTAAGCAAGCTTTTTCTTTCAGCATATTTACAACAGAATTAATTTCAGCCTTATATTCATAATATCTAACAGATGGGTTTGGGCAACAGTAGTTCTGGCTTCAGGGGTAAGAAAAGGTTTTATCCTATATAAGGATCCCAGTTTTTTGTTTACAGTTTTGATGGTGTCATTAATGTGAGTGTCAAAGTTGAGGTTGTGGTCAATCAGTACACCTAAGAGTTTTGTAGTTGTGTCGGGAGCTATGATTGTTCCATCGATGGAGGTAATAGAGAAGTGTAATAGGGTGGATTTGTTAGCTGGCGTAAATAGTAGTAGTTTGTTTTTTTTGGCATTGAGGAGGAGATGATGTTCTTGGAACCAATTTTCTACTTGGTTGAAAACTGATTGGGTGATATCATGGAGCTCAGATGAAGTGGTTGCTTTACAGATGAGAGTGGAGTCATCTGCATATTGTATGCAGGTGGGTAGAGGAAGATTAGTAGAAAGGTTGTTAATGAAAATGGAGAAGAGTAGAGGTCCCAGGATAGAGCCTTGTGGGACACCCAGAGTAATTGGGAGATGTTTGGATAATTTATTATCCCAGAGCACAGCCTGTTGTCTATTATGCATGTAGGATTTGAACCATTGGAATGCTAGTGTGTCAAGAGAGAAAGAGTTGAGTATATTAAGTAGTAATTGATGGTTGACCATATCAAAAGCTTTAGAAAGATCAATGAACAGAGCAGAGGAGAGCATGTTATTGTTACGTTGTTTATTAATGAAGGATAGGAGAGCAGTGTTGGTACTGTGGAATGGTCTGAAACCATGTTGACAGTCAGCTAGAAGGTTATATTGGAGAATGTGGTCTAGAAATTGTTTGTGGATACATTTTTCCATAATTTTGGCTAGTGGAGATAGTAGTGCAATAGGTCGAAAGTTGGAGAGTTCAGTTGAGTTCCCTCCTTTATGAAGTGGGAGTATGTGAGAGATTTTCCATAATGAAGGGATGGAGCCTTCAGTTATGATTCTATTAATTAGAATAGAGATTGGCAGGCAAGAGGTTTAGCAGCAATTTTAAGGTATTCAGGTGGTAGGAGATCAGCTGAAGCTGTACAGGATTTGAGTTTATGAAGTAGTCTATAGATGAGGGCTGTAGGAATAGGTTTTAAGTGAAATGTAGGTGGTAAGGTAGTGGGGGGGGGAGGTAGAGTGGGGTTGAGAGGTGGTAGGGAGTTAGCTAGAGATTGGACAGTTTCAGTAAAAAAGCGGTTGAAAGCATCAGCAATCTCCTTGGGAGAGTTGTGGGAGAGAGTAGATGGGGTAGGAGTTTTGGAGTGTCCTGGATGTAAGAGTTTATTTAGGCTAGACCAGAATCTTTGGGGTTGACTATGGTGATTTTGTTGTAGCTTGAAGAAATAGTTCTTTTTATCCTGTAATATTGATTTTTGGTGGCATTTCTTAGTTGTCTGAAATGCTGCTGATCAATAGGGTCTTTAGTGTGTCTCCATTTGGACCAGATTTTGTTTCTTTGTAGGATTTGTTGTCTGGTTTCTTTAGTGAGCCACGGGGCTGCTTTGCATCTAGTTCTTATAGAACGTGAAGGGGCATGGAATTCTAAAATCTGTAGAAATTTGGTGTTAAAGTGGGATACTGCTTCATCAATTGGCAGGTGCTTTAAGGGTGACCAGTCACAAGCTAGCAGCTCTGCCTGAAAATTGGCTGGATTAAATTTATTTTTGTTGCGGGTGATTTTAAAGGTTGGTTCATTTGGAATATAGGTCTTTTGTCTGGATATGTAGGTTAGTGAGTGGTCACTAATATCATCAGGAAGGACACCTAGTTTGTAGGAGACAGGGTGACAATTTATTAAGATCCAAGCTAATATACTTTCTTTTTTTTGGTGGGTTTATGGATTCTAGTGGGGGTGGTAATAGTTTGAGAGAAGCCGTAAAGGTTTATTTGGGTTGGTGTATTTAGTGTGGTACAGGAGTACCAGTCTATATTAAAATCACCAAGTACTATTGTTTCCTGAGGGAAGGATGTAGACAGCCAGCTGAGAATACTTTCTATGATGCTAATGTTGCTGCCTGGCGGTATGTAGGAGCATATTAAGTTAATGGATTTGGTATTGTTGAGTTGGAGTTTGGTGATAAGAATTTCTACCTTGGTTATTACAGGGGATTGTACCAGTATGGGAGTGACCTGTAAATGAGATTTGTATAATATTGCTATCCCACCACATTTTTTAGCAGTTTGGTCTAGCCTCAGTATGTTGTATCCAGGTGGGAGTATTTCAGTATCTTTTGTAGTAGGTTTAAGCCAGGTTTCAGTTAAGCATAAGATATCAAATGAGTGAGTTTCAAGTAGAGCATGTAGTTGGCTTACTTTGTTGTTAACACTCCTAATGTTTAGATGAGCTATGAGTACTGAATTTGTGGGAGCGTAGGGTGGGGTTGGTTGTCCTAGGGTGTTGTTGTATGGTCCTGGGTTAGGATGAATGTCCCCGTGAAGGAGAGGAAATTTGAGAGGATAATATGCATGTTTCAGAGATTTAGTATAAATAAGTTGTATTTTTCTAAATTGTGTGCATTTAAAATGGGAGACTCTGTGGTATTTAGGTGATAGATAGTGTGAGGTAGATGTTATGTTAGAGTGGTTAAGGATTTTGAGATTTACTGTTAATGTTTGTTTAAAGGATTGTTGATAAGATGAGTATTGGAGATGTTCGTAATAAGTGAGAGTATAGGGAATGGAAAGCATGGATATTAGTGAGAGTAGGAATAGTTGTTTAATGTACAAGAGTTGATAAGTAGAGGGCATGGTGAGGGAGATGTTATAAAATGTGATTGGGATTATGGAGGTAGGAGTATATGAGGGTGTGGACTAGAAAGGTGTAAATGAGGTAAGGGGGAGTGGTTATTAGTATGTGATAGGTTGAGTAGGTGGTGGGTCAAAAGGAGTGGTCAGAGTTTAACTAATAGGATTGAGGGGTGTGGCTTGGTAAGTATAAAGGTAGGAGCACTGGGGGTGGGTGGGAATTGGGGGTAGGGTAGGGGAGCGGAGTGAGCCTGCAGGGCGAACGGAGCGGGTTACAGAAGGCAAGTGAGAATCAACAGAGAAAATCAGTAAGCCTCAGAGCCTTTAGGTGTCTCTGGGTGAGTAGAGTGAGATAATGCCAGAGAGAGGTTCAGAGTGATAGTAGAGTACACAGGGGAAAAAGCAGAGTACAGCTAGATAGTAAGAAGAGGAAAAAAGGTACTAGTGGAGTGACAGTAAAGTATTAAGAATAGATAGTTGGGAATAAGGTTTAATTCTAGATTGGAATTTGGTGCAACCTACTGGGCAGACAGTAAAGGAGATAAGGTAACAGTATTAGATACAGCTAGAAGAGGAGTTATAGATAACAGTAGGTAGGGTGGAGATAAGGGTAAATTGCTAAAGGGGTGTAGAGGAGGGAGTCTTGGCTGCTGGTTTCCCTGCTCGCTAGCTTAGTTTTACTTCTTGGTAGGTAGTTATAACTACATAAATTATATAGTTTAAAAGGTAAGTTCAGGGTGGAACATACTTTCTTAGTCCTTTTGGAACCTCGGAGCACAATATATGTGGAGGGACAACAGAGTTCCTTGGCCCAACGTTGGGATGGTTGAGACCAAATAGCAGTGAGGGGTTCTGAAAGATCAAGCAGGTTCCTTAGTATAGGGTAGAGAGCTAGGAGTGATAGAGGGAGAAAAAAGGGTTTAGGTGAGAGGACAAAGTTAAAACTATCCTAAACAGTGTAAGCACTCAGTGTAAGATACTGGTATATCCTGATACAACAAAAAAATAGCCTGTATAATTAAACATCCCAAACTAACTACGGACATCAAATACAGATGTATGCAAAGCAACAGGATAAACAAGCAGATAAAACAGTTCCTGCTAGGAATCTCTTACAATATCAATGACAAAGTATGTAGCAGTGCACTAATGAGGGTTATATAAAATACACAGGATGTATTGGAATAGTTCCACAAAAATGGAGGTTAGTTATCGGCCACTTGTAAAATGAAAGTTTCTCCCAACGTGTTTCCAAAAAAGTAGCAAGATGAACCTACGTTGCAGGGAGAAGGGTTTCCTGGCTTTACTGTAGCGTTGATCGAACTTACAGGAACGCTTGGAAAGGACAAGGGGTATTAACAAAATACAGATAGAGCTAGTAGGTATCTGCAAGATCAGGAGTACAAGCCTTCATATGACAAGGGCCACACTACTCGTAGTGTAAATGAAGGCTACAGGATAGTGTTGTATTTATGAAGCAAGGATGTTAGAGAAAAAAACGTCTTTGCATAAGCGCAAGTGTGCTAAATACGACAATTCAGGTGATGACTGTTGCGTTCTCAGCTTGCCATAAGACAGTGAGGGGAGCCTAGTTAAAACCAAAGCCAATATATGTACTAAGGGTACTGCACCAGTTCCTGAATGCCATGTCAGCACATGTTCATGATCATGTATATTTCCTTAATTCCCATGAGGTATTGGCCAGCAATATGCGTCTCTTCCAGCAAATAGCGGAATACCCTGAGGTAGTGGGTGCAATTGACTGCATGCACATACACATCAAAGCACCAGCCGGTGAGCGGGGTAGGGCCTACATCAACCGCAAGGGCTTCCACTCCATCAACTGCCAGGTCATGTGCGATGCCCAGGGCATAATACTGAATGTGTGTGCTGGCTGCCCTGGAAGCTACCACGATTCCCATATCTGGCATCTGACGCAGCTGTACGAGACATTTGCCAATGGGGACATCCCTGACGGTCGCCTAGTGGGGGATGCTGGATACGCACTGGAGCTGTGGCTGATGACACCCATCAGAAATGCACACACCTGAACAAGTACTCCATAATGAGGCACACGCACAAACACGAAATGTAATCGAGTGTGTGTTTGGGATGCTCATGTCACGGTTCCTGTGCCTGGACACATCTGGTGCTGGTGGAGCCTTGCAGTACTCACCAACTACATGTACCCAAATTGTCATGGTATGTGCCATGCTACACAATATGATCCTGTGAAAACAGCTGCAGCAGGAACAGCATGGGGCAGGGCCAAACAACCCTCCCACCATTGCCAAGGCCTGCACAGGCACAGCATGACTCAGAGGAGGAACAACCTGAGCCTGCCCCAGTAGGCAGAAGGAGGCATGTCCGGTATGCCTTGGCTTTGGCAAAGAGGCAACACATAGCACATACACTGGCTCAGTAGGAACCCTGGAAATGATACCTCTCTCTGACTCGCACATAAAATAAAAGGGATGCTTAACTTGACACTACCTATTTCCAAACATGTATAGGGAGTGTAGTATGTGCATCCGACATAGGCAGCCCTGCAGCACCACCTGAGGCATGATTGCCATGTTTTAAGCAATATAAAGCAGTGCTCAGCAGCTTTTACCAATATTTAGTATATGTAAACAAAATTGCCCGTGCTAACTAGCGCAATGTCGGGCAACGTTGAGCAATGTTGGGCAAGGTCGGGCAAAGTTGAGCAAAGTCAGGTAAACATGCTCATATTTGCTTTACTGTCCCTTAAGCAGTCTTGCCTTTTAAACTTGGTTGACTTTTTCGAGACAGTCACCAAGGCCATTGATGAGGGAAAGGCAGTCCATACAGCCTACCTTGACCTAGCAAAGGCCTTTGACACAATACCCCACTCAGGTATCATCGAAAAACTCATCAGCTTGAATGTAAACCCATACATCACAAGATGGGTTGCAAACTGGCTAAGTGACAGAACTCACAGGGTCAGAGTTGCTGGAGCCATGTCAGACTCAAAGCCTGTCACAAGTGGTGTCCCACAGGGCTCAGTCCTGGGTCCACTCTTGTTCGGCATCTACTTTTCTGAAGTACAAGCAAATGCAGGAGGGTTATGGCTGACAAAGTTTGCAGATGACTGCAAACTGGGCACCATAGTCGAAAACACATCTGACACAGATATCCTTCAGAAGGGCCTCACAGAAACGGATAACTGGTGCCAGAGCCATGGCCTAAAGTTAAATGCCAAGAAATGCATAGTGATACCCTTCGGGAAAACAAGGTTACCCCTAGCTACCATATAGGTGGCAGTCCACTGAGCACAGAAGAAGTCATCAGGGATCTGGGGACCCAGGTTGACAGTAGCCTTCGTTGACACTCATGTTGCTAAAGTAGTTAGGAAAACCTTCTACATTGCCCACCTGATCATGAAGGATTCACATCTAGATCAAGGGAGGTCATCGTCCCCATGTACTCATCACTCATTAGACCTATGATTGAGTACAATGCCCCATTCGGAATGTATCTGACCCGACACCTGCAGCAGCTGGAAAGGCCCCAAAAGTTCCTCACCAAAAGGATAAAGGGTCTCAAAAATATGTCTTATGCTGCCCGACTGAAAGAACTCCAGCTCTATTCAGTCTCATACCGCTTGCTCAGAGGTGACCTGTGCCTGACATATAAGGCCATGTCAAACCCA
This sequence comes from Protopterus annectens, assembly GCF_019279795.1. Classification (NCBI taxonomy): domain Eukaryota; kingdom Metazoa; phylum Chordata; order Ceratodontiformes; family Protopteridae; genus Protopterus; species Protopterus annectens. The sequence goes on from NC_056726.1 coordinate 302,312,460, forward strand.
GATTTGATTAATATGCTTCACCTCAAAAAATCTAGATCCCTCAGAACCACAAGGGCGGGAGACTTAAACCTTGACACGGTTATTAATAGAACGTGCTGGAGGGACAGATTCATCACCCAGAGACTCCCTATGCTGTGGAACAAAATCCCGGTACATGTGAGGCAGAGCACCTTGCTGGCCTTGTTCAAGAGGAATCTTGACCAATGGATGGGAGATAGCAGATATACACCAGGGATTACTTCAGTGTCACTGCTTGACAGAGGCACAGCAAAATAATAGGCATAGTTTTATTCAAACTAAAGGGGTGGCGAAAGCCAAATAACTATGGGCTAGGCTTATAAATGCCCTTGGGCAGATAGCCTAGTATGAACCTATGAACCTATGAACCTATGGTCTGCTGAGCATGAAAATAAAAAGCAGTGACAGGTCTCGAACCCAGGATACTGTGCACTATAGTCACAGTACTGAACCACTAAGCCATGATACCATTTCAGTAGCACAGACACAGCAGGTCAATTGTACACTAATGCAAACACAAAGAAATGCTGTATCATGGGCCTAAAGAGGCATATGGGTAACCTCCCCCACAGGCCTATGCAGACAGAGAACATCAGGCCAGGCGGTGTGATATGGGTTGTGTAGGCTATGAAGTCACAATCTAATGTACGTGACATTGGACACTAAGATCTGTAGTACAGTAGTATGCCTCAAGCCAGTACGATAGGCAACAGTACAGACTGAAATGGTGTACCGTACATAGCAGTGCAGGCACAGCAAATGTGTATAAGTGTCAGCTGAAACCCTCATCCTATGTACACCCACAGTAACAATCAGGTGTGCCCCCGGGTAGAAATGTACAAAGAATAGCTGTCCCCCCTGTATGTAGAAATGTTGATAAGTCTATGCAAAGTGTCTCATAGAAGCCCTGCAGGCACAGCATGATCCCTGTTGATCTATGACACAAAGGTGAGCCCTGCTGTAAAAATACAACTTGATTTTCCATACACATATAGTATAAATGTCTATACTGGGTGTGCTCACACACTCCAACAAATGTAGTGGATTTCATTCAGCATCACACTGAAAGGTCATACTGGGCATGCTCACACACTTAAATAAACGAAGCAAATGTCAGGCAACAACATACTGAAAGGTCATACTGGGCATGCTCAAACACAAATAAATGAAGCAAATGTCAGGCAACAACATACTGAAAGGTCATACTGAGCATGCTCACACACTTAGGCTAAATACGGAGGTGATAATAAGGGATCGATGGACAAATGTGGATAGTCATCTCTACTTCCAGAAACACATTCACACAGTGGTCAGAAAATCATGCTATGTGTTCACACAAACTGCCAAGGTCTGTGCATGTAGGTCAAAGGAGGTTCCTACTACTCATCAGTCATCAGACCCATCAGAGAGTACCACAACACACTTGCGATGAATCTGACTAGACACGTTCAGCAGCCCGAAAGACCACTGAAGTACCTTAACAAGAGGATTAAAGGCCTCAAACAGTTGCCCCATGCAACAAGACTGAATGTAACCCAATCTGTACTCTGTTGCATACTGTCTACCCAGGAGATATCTGCCCAACAGACAGGTCCATGTCATGGCTACACTCAGATCTGTTCTGATTACAGCTCAATGGCACTAAATATACAGACCCAACTGATATTGCCAACATCCTGGCAGATAGGATCAGTGTTAACTTTACCCCCCCCCCTCACCCATGAAAGAGCATATCTCTATAATGAAAGACTGCAAAGTTGCTGTCATCATGGCTGCACAGGTAAAAAAACACTCTCCAAAGCCAGTATCACAGCAGCCATGGGACCAGATAACTTCCCAGGCTGTGTTCTACACAAACCACAGAATGAACAGGCACCACACTGACGTACCATGTGCAGTCATAGCCTCACCTCATGCTTTGTGCTTGCTGAATGGTGCACAGTGACGGTTATGCCACTACACAAGGGTGGAGACACCACGGACCCCAGGAACTAGCGCCCCATTAGCCTGATGAGCCCACTCTTCAAGGCCATGGAATGTATCATCATACAACTTATAAAAATTTACATTGGTAATCCCCAAACCCTGGACCACAACCATGTTGGGTTTGTAAAATGCAGATCATGTCTCCTAAGTGGGCGGTGCAATGGTGCAGCGGTTAATGCTGTCGCCTCACAGCAAGAGGTTCTCTGGTTCGATTTTTGGCTGGGGTGCCTTCTGTGTGGATTTTGCATGTTCTCCCTGTGTTCGTGTGGGTTTCCTCCAGGTATTCCGGTTTCCTCCCACATTCTAAAAGACATGCTTCTGGAGCATTTCTCCCCGGGCCTCTGCTGAAAACAAGATCTGTGGAACCTAGTCGGACTTTCCCGGTCAACAAATGTTAAATAAAATAAAATAAAATAAATAAACCTGATAGATGACATTGAAGCAGTCACCAGAACTGTAGACAAGGGTAAGGTGGTTCACACAGCCTATGTAGATCCTGCTACGGCTTACAACACCACCTCACACTCTGGAAATATAGATAAACCCACTAAACTAGGTATAAATTGCTATGTCACAAGATGGGTTGCCAACAGGCTTACTGACAGAACACACACTGTGAAAGTAGCAGACTCCAAGCATGCCTTTGGACCAGTGACGAGTGCAGTACCACAGGGTCCAGTCCTGGGTCTTGTCCTGTTTAGTATCTACTTCCCTGAAGTAAACTTTAACATGGAAAGTCTGTGGCTACTGAAGTTTCCAGAGGACTGCAAACTAAGAGCCATAATTGTAAACACTAAAGGGCCTCACTGAGACAGATTGCTGTTGTCAAAGCCATGGGCTCTAGCTCAATGCCAAAAGGTGCATTGTCATCCCCTTTGTTAAAAACTCTGTAGCCAAGAACTACAACATAGTCGGTAGTATACTTAACACTGAAAGTGTGACAAGAGACCTTGGGTCACAGGTGGACTGTGGACACAACTGTGATAATCACATCCCCACAGTAGTCAGGAAACCCTCCTATGTGGCACACCTCATCACAAAATGTGTCTCATGCAGAATAGAAGAGGACATTGTTCCTCTCTACTCATCACTCACTAGAACTATAATGAGTACAATGCCACTTTTGCTATGGACCTCACAAGACAACTACAACAACTGGAAAGCCTGCAGCAATACCTCACAAAGAGCATTAGTGGCTTGAAATACATGCCATGCACAGATCATCTCAAAATGCTCCATCTGTACTCCCTTGCATATCACCTACTCAGAGGTGTTCACTGCCTAACATACAAAGCTATGTCAAACACAGAGCTGTTGGACATGCTCCACGTAAAACACTCACAATCCCTCTGACCTTTGGACCCAAAACCACGAGTGAAATACAAAAGGAAAGGGTGTACCCATTTACCTTATGGATACCCACACCTTCAGGTTAGTGGCACAGCATGAGGCCTTGGAGACCATGCAAGTGCAACTAACATTGGGCAAAGCTGCTCATCAGATTGTAGCCTGCTACAGATCACCTACCTTGTCTCAGGAACCTCACTCAGTATTCCTGAGAACAGTGGAAAATATAAAGGTCCTATCAAACACCATTATATGAGGAGATTACAACTATCCAAACATTGAGTGGGAGAATTACTCATGTACAACCTGGAACAGTTGGTCACCACACCCACTAGAGGTGACAACATACTGGACATGATCATCACCAACATGGGGTACCAGTGTTCCACAACAGAGATAACCCCCTCGCTGGTAATATCAGATCATAAAGTAATCACACCGGACATCCACATCCTGCCCCCTCACCCAGTCAATGAAACCACTGTGAAGACATTTTCAAAAGCAAACTGCACACTTCCCAAGACCAAAGTGGAACGTTCCAAAGCCCTTTTGCTATAGGATAATGGTATACAATCTGCCGAATCATTTACAAGTACATCCTATGAGCATCTACAGGGATGCATGGATCGAGACATCACAAATAAAACCAAGATGCACTCCTCCAAAAATAAGAAAACAATCAGCTGGTCATTGCCCATAAATAAGCTAGACAACAGAAGGAGGAAACGAACACATGATAGAGCCAACTTCACTAAAGGAAAGGCATCACTGATCATTATTAGGAAGAAACAATGATCGCTCATAAAATAATCCAAGGACAGTTTCTAAAGACAAATAGCCAAGGAATCTAAGAATAACAACCACAAAGCCTTCGGTAGCTATACCAGCATGTAGGTGTCAACTTCCAAATATGCTGTCAGCTACTGAAAAATGGCAAGAAATACACTGAACCAACTTTCATTGCCCACATCCTGGGGGACAAGTTCAGTGTAAACTCCCCCCCATCACCCCCAAAAGGGCCTGTGTCCATCACAGAAGGATGCAGAGCCCAGATGTCATGGACATGTAGGTAAAGACAGCCCTCTCCAAAGCTAAGAACACAGCATCAATGGGACTGGATGGTGTCCCAGGCTGCGTCTTACACTAGGCCCAAAAGGAACTACACCCTCACCTACATTCACTGTCCAGACTCAATCGTACCACAGGCTATGTACCCAAAGAATGGCATACACTAACAGTCATCCAGCTCCACAAAGGTGTTGCCACAACAGAACCTGGAAACCATTGCCCTATATGTCTACTCAGCCTGGTCTACAAAGCTATTGAGCAAATTGTCATGGAACCCATAAACAGAGACATTGGGGACCTCCAGACACTGGACTCTACACAACTTCGCCTTGTTAAAGGCAGATCCTGCCTCCTAAACCTAGTTGACTTATTTCAAACAGTTACCAAGGACATAGAAGGAGATGAAAGTAGTCCACACAACCCACCTGGACCTCACTAAGGACTTTCTACACCATTCCCCACTCTGTCATCATGGACAAGCATACCAGCTTGAACATTAACAGCTATGTCACAGGATGGGTGGCCAAGTGGCTCACAGATCAAACACACATGTTCAGAGTTGCGGGTGCCATGTCCGACTCTAAGCCAGTCACAAATGGCATCCCACAGGTCTTGGTCCTGGGACCCCACCTGTTCAGTAGATACTGCTCAGAGGTACAGGCAAGCATGGGAGGAGTATGGCTGAACAGGTTTGCAGATGACTGCTAACTGTGGTCCATAATTGACTCTACTGCTGACACAGACATCCTCCAGAAGGGTCTTACAGAGATAGATACCTGGTGTCAAAACAATGCCCTGAAGCTGAATGCCAAGGAATGCATAGTCATCCCCTTTGGGTAAAACAAAGTGCACACAAATTACCACATAGGTGGTAATCCAGTATGTATGGAGAAAGTCATTATGGCCCTGGGGACACAGGTAGATAGTAAACTCTCATTTGATGATCACATGGCCAAAGTGTTTAGACATTCCTTCTATGTAGCCCACCTAATGTCACTTAATGTAACCCACTTTGTATAGTCTGATGATGCCACCATCCTACAAATATACCTGTGGAAAAAATAACTCACAGTAATGTGTATAGCGTGTCGTGTAAATGCATACTCCTGTAGTATCATAAAGTAATTACGTAGGGGTTTAAATCCTGCACTTGACAAGTGTGTGTGTGTGTGTGTGTGTGTGTGTGTGTGTGTTTGTGTGTGGTCTCCTTGGGGAGGAGCAACCTTTTTGGAGAGTAGTAAAACACTTTAAAAGTGGTAGACTAATCTTTGTCAAGTCTGATGATGTCACCATCCTACAAATATACCTGTGGAAAAAAGACCTCCCAGTAATGTGTATAGCACATTGTGTTAATGCGTACTCCTCTAGTATCAAAAAGTAGTTAAGGTAGGGGTTTAAATCCTGCACTTGACAACTGTGTGTGTTTGTGTATAATCACCTTGGAGAGGAGCAACCTTTTTGGAGAGTAGTAGAATACCTTAAAAGTGGCATACTTATCTTTGTCAAGTCTGATGATGTCACCATCCTACCAATATAGCTGTGGAAAAGAGACGTCCCAGTAATGTGTATAGCACATCATGTTAATGTGTACTTCTCTAGTATCATGAAGTAGTTAGGTAGGGGTTTGAATCCTGCACTTGATAAGTGTGTGTGTGTTCGTGTGTGATGTCCTTGGTGAGGAGCAACCATTTTGGAGAGTAGTAAAACACCTTAAAAGTGGTATACTAATCTTTGTCAAGTCTGATGATGTCACCATCCTACAAATATACCTGTGGAAAAGAGAACTACCAGTAATGTGTATAGTGTGTTGTGTTAATGCGTATTCCTCTAGTATCATGAAGTAGTTAGACAGGGGTTTAAATCCTGCACTTGGTATGTGTGTGACACTGTTGGTCAATGTGTTGTGGGTTTTGCTTTTACTACTGTATGACATATCAGTATGACAACAGTATGTGCATTGCACATGTGAGTTAGCTGTGTGGCAAATACATAAAAGTACATGTGACCTCAATTATTGCATGTGTGGGAACCCTGGTTTCTCCAAGAACACATCTGTCATCTTTGCCAGAGTGTGCTGCTGCTTTCCAGACCTTAGGTCACATCTGTATGCTTGTGACAAGGCCAGCCACTGCAGTGATCCCTGGCCTAGGTCATTTGTGTCACACACACTCATTACAGTTTCTATTGAATTGTGTGAGTGAGGGATTATGGCCGGGGTATATGTCAGACCTGTTCAAACGCAGCAAAGTCTGTCAATGATGGCTATTCATTATAGGTGTACAACAACCTTTGTAGATATGCATGCGGACCCCTTATTGCTTATGTGATCCACTGAGGAATTTTAAAATACCTTTGGAAATGTGATTATCAAAGGAGAGAAGATTTAACACTTGGTTGCATGTACACATCGGTACCTGTTCATCATGTTGGTGGCTACTACCTATGTGGTACTGTGGGGATACTATGTTCCGTAAAGGTGGATGACTATGCTTTGGTTGGCTTATAGCTTTACAGCATGGGTTTGACAACAGGTATCTGTCTGTATGATATCCTTGTGGAGGATGTGTGTGTCATCTGGAGAATGCATTATGGGCCACAGTATGCATTACCAGATGTGGATGGACATATCCCTACTGTGATTGCTTGTACCTAAGAGAGCTATATGCCAAACAGGAGTGATCTCAGTAATGGGTGCAGGTGAATATCACTGGTTACTGGCATAGTATAGTACCTGAAGGATCCAAATGTTACTGTGTGTCAGCTGTCAAGACATCATCTAATGATTGGTTATGGTCAGGCTGTTGAAGTTATGTATACTACCAGAATGCAAAACAATGACAGATAGTAACAGTATCACCCACAGCACAGTGTCAAACCATGTCATACACACATGTGTAGTCAAGTTCTGAAATGTGTGTAGTACAATGCATGCTGGCCACCAATAGAAACTATGGAGTGTTACTGGGTAATACAGGGCATGTCACCCTGCCCATGTGTCCACTATGCACGTACATGCAGACAGTGCATCTCCACCATGTTCACAAATGTACACCTGCAAATCTGTGCTACACACATCCCACACACACTGTCCATTCTCTAACACATGCTGCCAGTACTACACACATCAGCCAAGTGGCACGTGGGTGGACAATACACTATTGGAACTAACCCTGGTGTAAACAATACTACATTGACAATCATAGCTTTAATGCATCATGCCTGCTCAGCTACACCTTCAAGCATATCATTATGCTCTACTGCTGACAACATGCTAACATTGCTATACTGCTATAAAGTCACCCTGTGCATCAGCACCAGTGTAGCCTGTTCCTGCATCAATGTTACAGATGACAGGAGGAGGCACAGGTTTCATCATATGCACAGGGTGTGTTGTTGGTTTGCCAGAGGCCTACAGTGAGCCATACAATCGACATGTATGTGTCTGTGTCTGTGTGTGTGTGTGTGTGTGTGTGTGTGTGTGTGTGTGTGTGTGTGTGTGTGTGTGTGTGTGTGTTTGGGGGGGGGGCAAGAGTACTGCTATGGTCTAATGTTGATATATTGTGTGTGGGTATGTGTTAGCCCTAGGTGTCTGGTTTATGTGTGTGTGTCTGCATGCACACAGTTCCACCATGTGGCTGCCATATATGGGTATTTGTAGGACAGCCACAGACTGTACCTGCCAGGCTTTACAGATCACCGTCTCTGGCCACGGATACTGTACCTGTGCCTGGCAGGGGTGCTACTGACACTATCAGGTACTAAGCCAGACTGGGTACTATCCCCAGAGGTAGATGGACGTACGCTGGACCAATGTCCCTGCTGGGACTGTCCAGAGCCATGTGCACATGGTCTTCTAGGATGTTCTATGGACAGCTCAACCCCAACATTGCTGGGGCTGGCACTGGCACTACGGGAGCGGCTGTGACTTGAGGGACATCCACGGCGACTGCCAGCTGCTGATGTTGCTGGCATATGTCCACGTCGACGACTCAACCATCTTGCACTGTCCTGACACATGGACATGACATTGCGAGGACATCTAATGTCTCACCCCAATGTCTATCAGTGACCTCAGTGTAATTACAGATGGCACCTGCTAGGTCATGGATATTGTCAATTATGACAGTGTTATCTGCCCTCTGTGCCCTTAGTCCCTGTCTGGTGTCTCGTTCCATATGTGCGTGTGCCTCCATGACAGCCTGGAACATGCGTGAGGTTGTAAGACCTGTGACATGTCTGCCAGTGGCATGATGAGCAGCAGTGCTCTGACGAGAACCCCTGGACATCTGCCTATGTGGTACCGTACCAGACATCTGGGTATGGCTGCTGTGTTGGGATGCATATGCCATAGATACCACACTGTCCTGGTCAATGCCAACTGTATGCTCTCCCTCAGCTAAGGGCATTGGTGATGGATGTATTGGCAGTATGACTGTGTGCATGGATGGGGTGGACACTTGTGTACTGTCAATTGGTGGCCCAACAACAGACCCTGGCAAACATGCCTGTGCCTCAACACACCTATCATCATTATCACTATTTTGCTCAGTGACATCAGTTTCCCTGCTGCAGTGAACCAGCCCAAAGTCAGCACCTGTGAGAGGAAGACAGGAAACAGACTTTACGACCTGTACATGATGTCAGCACACATGCACACATGAACACATGTACACATGCACACATGAACACAGGAACACATGTACACATGCACACATGAACACATGAACACATGACCACATGCACACATGAACACATGAACACATGCACACATGCACACAAATACACTCCTCACTAAAACAGATGCGCACACACACACACACACACACACACACACACACACACACACACACACACACACACACACACACACACACACCACCAGCAATCCAGAACATACTCAATAGCAGGTGATGGTGGGGTAAAGTATCACAAGCCAAACAGTTATATCACATGTGTCAGCATGCAGGACGTGTGTTGCTCAACAGCATGCAGTGCGAGTGTAGACAGCCCTTGCTAATAACAGTATACATGGCTTTGATGCATGTGTGTTGTTGTTCAGTGATTGGCCTCACCCTGGAACGCAATGTGTACATGGACACAACATTGCTGTGCAAGTAGTAAAAGCTCTGCAATGTCCTGTGCACTATCACTCACAGGTATACATACCATGGCTGGATGTGTATCTGTATGTCACACAGATATCCATTTCTGATTAGAGCATCTGTGTCTTTAGCAGATAATTGTGGACACAGGTTTAGCACATGCATGCTATGTATACACACAGGATGAGTGGTGCATGTATACCTGATGGAATACCATTGCTCAACGTAGCCATTGTACAGTGGTTATGGTGAGTGTAGGACATATTGTGGACATGCCATTGCCAGCCATGACAAGGCATGCTACAACACAACTGCAACATTAAACATCACACATACACAATGTGTGTCATGTGACCTATACACTCAATAGCATTACAAGACATATATGTGTCACTAAATGGTGATTACTATGCATATTGTGTATAGGTGCATATGTTTGCACACACACAACATTGAGGTGCATAGCAATTAATGCTATGTGTAGTACTGTGGTCATTGTAACTGGATGGGGTGTAGTACCATGAGACATCATCATGCAGCATCATGTGGTCACTCAAGGCTACTAATGTGTGCCAGACCAGCACATAGCATGCTGTACTGGAACTGCAGTACCATGGCTACATTCACCATTTCACAGCCAGTTGTTACATGGGTTTGTAAGGTGCCCAATAGGGGGTATTGCCTAACATGAATGTGTTATGTGTTGAAGAGTGTCGCACAGCCACATGAGAGGCCTCTACCTCTCAGGTATATTATGTGTGCTGTGTGGATGACATTTGGGATACTGGAGTGTGACCTTACAGTGAGTGTCTGAATACGCCATGTGTAGCATGTTAACGTGTACTGCATATGACAAAGTTGTGTATGTTGTGTGCATGTGTATCGACTCTGCCTATCCAATGTCCACTACAGTGTTGCCACAGTTGTGTGGGATGCTCTGTGTATTGCATGTGTTTGAGGCAGCCACTCACGTTACTGGGATGTGCATAGCCTCACAGCAAACATGCACAGCATGCATTATGCGTAGGTGTGTTACGTGTTCATAGCCTACACCTCACCTATGACATGCACATTTAATTAGGAATATTAAATGTAGAACACACTCACCAGCATGGGTCTACTGCCTTGCTGTCACACCAGAGGGACCTACAAGGATATGAGACAGTTTGTCAGTGGCAACAACTGTGGCATTGCTACTGTGTGTTTGCAATCTTACAGTAGTACAACGGTTGACAGTCACAGGCCTACAGATTATATTCCTAATTATTAGTATTGCACAACACTAGGCACCACATCTTCTAACTACGCAGTACACATCTCACATAAGCATGATCTACCAATAGAGGTAACAGTATTCTACAGCTATGCCATGTTACCTGCACGCTCCGTGTCAACTTGCTGGGTGGCTCCGGCCTCCATGATGATATGTGTTAGTTGTTGTTGTTGGCCAGGAGCCACCTGGCTCAGGAGCAGCTCCACCACTCTGGTGAGGGGGGGATGGATGGCTACCCCACCACCTGTGGCAAGCTGTTGTCTACGGATATCAGACGCATGCTGCCGGACATGTCTAATTAAATCACTGCAGTGATGGCGTACCTGCTCATATGTCCGGTTATGCATGCCTATGTCATTTACCCTACAGACAAAATCTTGCCACAGTGTAGTCTGCTCATACTGGTCCTGGCTGGTTCTTGAGAACAGCAAGGCGTAGTGCTGCACCAGGCTTGTTGTAATCTGTTCCTCCTCTGCTGGGCTATATGTGGGATTACGATGGTGGGTCATGACCCTGGAAGACAATGAAACAATATGTGTGAGCAGGTCATGTGGCACACTTAACATTCTAAAGTACAGATATCAATTAACTGCCATATATAGCAACCTACTGGCTGTCAGAGGATACACACTTTCAATACCACAAATCAGTGCTCAACCCACAACTGCCTGACAGTGCCTGGCACACTCTATATATCAAACCATGTTTTGCACAGCAACAAACATAAACCAGTATGTAAGACTATACAACAGTACATGGCACACTGTATGAGACACAATGCACCACCTAGCCACAGGAGGTATATATCAAGCTAATGCATCAAGAAATATGTAATCCATTGCAATGATTGTAAAGTCCAGTTACAGTATTACCAGTATACCACACTAGTCGTTGATGGCAAACCCCTGCCTAACATATGTGCAAATTCATTAATATAGGTGGCATACTGCTGTACTAGACTATACATGTTGCTAGATACGCACTTATATCCTGTAACACACATATGACCGAGGCCATGGTACAGGCATACCCACACACACATCAGACATACATACCAGACACAAAGGTATGGCAACCCAGATGACCTTTACCTGTGTACCATACAGTACTGTGTGTCAGTAGTTACTAAACCTTATGCCTGAGGTATGCAATCTGTGAGGACTACAGGGAACACACAAAACAGTGGTTCCAAGAAATGTGGACATACACCATACTGTGCTGTTTAGGCATACAGCTTCAGGTAGTACTACAGTTCATACAGGAGATGGATACACCAGCAGTAACACTGAATAAGCATACATGTACTGCTTTAGCCTACAATGGGACACCCCAGTTGACACCAAGGGACTACGTCAGACCATATGGCATACGGCTTTTTCTGCCTAGCAATAGCATACACATCTTTTGCTGGGATCACAGCTAGGACACATAATACCATGAGAGAAACAGTTTCCCACTATGCTATCACACATATACAGAACTCTGACACATTCACCAACACATTCACCATCACACTCAGTCAACCTCACATAGCAATTATTGCAACAAGTACATGTGGGTGTGTATCGGTTCATAGGTAGGTAATAGGCTATTGGCTCTAGGGCCTATAGACGTCTAGCCATACACTACTGTGGCCTTTGACACACAGGTAATTTCATTTCACATGGCTCTGTCAAGCAGAGCCACAGAGGTGATTCCCGGGGTGTATTTCCTATCTCCCATACAATCATCAGGATTATTTATGACGACTGCTAATTAGGAGCTTTGTTTGCTATTGATAGGAGGTTTGTTCCAGAGTATGGGATGTCTCTGAGATAGGAATCTATCCCTCCAGCATGTGCTGTTTATTGAGGTCACAAGGTTTAGGTCCCTAGAGCGTGTAGCGCATAGGGATTGTGATCTGTTTACATGGAGCATGTCCAACAGCTCTGGGTTTGACATAGCTTTGTATGTTAGGCAGAGGTCACCTCTGGGAAGATGGTATGCGACACAGTCTAGCTGTGGTTTTGTGAGATGGTCTGCATAGGGCATCTGTTTGAGGCTGGTATTACTCTTTGTGAGGTATGTCTGTGTCCTTTCCAGTTGCTGTAGATGTCTTGTGAGGTACATACCACATGGATCATTGTACTCTATAATGGGTTTTATGTGTGATGAGTAGAGGGGAACACTGACCTATATTTCCCTGGATGACACACCTTTTGTGATGATGTGTGCCACGTAGACAGATTACATGACTAGTGTGGCACTGTGATTATCAAAGGGGAGACTACTGTCCACCTGTGTCTCATGGTCTCTTATCACACCTTCGGTGTTAAGTAGACTACCACCTATGTGGTAGTTAATGGGCACAGAGTTTTTGCAAGAAGGGATGCCAATGCAGTGTCAACATTGAGCTTGAGCCCATGGCTTTGTCACCAGGCATCTGTTGCAGTAAATATGACCCTCTCTCTCTCTCTCTCTATATATATATATATATATATATATATGTATATATATATATATATATATATATATATATATACACACACACACACGCATACATATAAACATCCATTGGTGTACATATAAATATACATATAGGCACATATACAGTCCACCTTTCATGGTGGGGATATCAATTAACTGAAGGTTGTGAGGTATACAGTTATGTCATAATATTGCACAGTGTTGTGCGGAATGCATTGAAGGTATTCTCAGCCCATGTAGCTTTAGCAGGCCTTACTGGCTGCAACACTGCAAACCTGACGAATCATACCCACAGCGTTTAACCACCACATGTCATATACCAGCACTGTATGCTGTCTTGTTTGCCACACACTACAACCTACATAGAAATATGCACATAACAACCTTCAACAACATATATATGTCCACCTTTCACAAACAGTTGCAGTATGTCCCTTGCTCTATGCACATGTATAGATGCTAATATATCTGACACAGACAGATCTCTCCGTATGTGTGTGGCATACACGCACAAGGTCCACACTGTTATAAGTTCGTGTACCTCATGGCTGACCTGTTGCGCCTTGCTGCAACATGAACAGTTGTCACATGTGAGCACACAGTAATATTAGAGGGTGTATATATAGCTGCAAATGCTAGATTAGCATACTAGCCTGGTACAGCTGTTGCCAATGCTAAGCTACACGTTAATATGACTATCATGCATTTGTTACTCTGTCACATCCATGTTTATATAACTGTATGCGCTACTCCCCCAAACAGACATTGTACACATTACTGTACAGAACACAGATAACATGGATCAGATGTTTGACATTTAATGCTGAACTACATATGTCAAAGTCATATCCCACTGCACACAGCTACACACTGATTTCTCCATGCCAGTAGTTATGCAGGGCATCTGTGCATAGATACGTATTGCTGCCACATATGGATGATTCAAACTATGTAGAGTACTCTTCAAAAACATCTACTATATGCCAGTAAATACATATCTGTTACATACCTTTCCTTTGTATAGGTTCAGGTTCATAGGTTAGTACTAAGCTAACTGCCCTTGTGAGCCATTTCAAGCCTAGCCAATTATCCCTTGTGAGACTCAAACCCTGCACCTTGTGTTTGTAAGGCAAACACTTTAACCATTAGGCCACCCTCCCTAATGTGTTTGTATTTGTCAGTTCCGTGTGTTTTGTAATTATTTTTTTTATATCTTATTTTTTTTCAAGATATTTTTTTCAATACATTTTTTTTCTTTTTTTCAATATATTATTTTTTCAATATATATTTTTTTATCTTTTTTCACTATATTATTTTTTTCAATATTTTTTATATCTCTTTTTTCTGTTGCTGTTGTCTGTCTCTCTCTCTCTCTCTCTATATATATATATATATATACATACATACATATATGTATATATATATATATATATATATATATATATATATATATATATATATATATATATATATATATATATATATATATATATATATATACCTGCAATGAAATGATTGCATGTGTGGACAGCAAGTGCAGCCTGCTTTTATAGGTATCTGCACATGTGCATGTGATGGCCTCTGCACCAATTGGTGGCCACCATTTGGCAATTGCATGCAGCCTGCTGTGTAGTACTTGCAGTACTCACTGTCATAGCAACCCAATGCTATAAATTGCTAAGTCAGGTAGGCTTAGCCCTTTCAGCTTTCCAAAGTGGGGACCATGCTTGTTTGCTGTGGACACCGTTGTGTATTTCAGAAAGTTGATATACTTCTTATATCTGATGCTAGGGGTGTAGCCAGTGATTTGAATGTTGTACTCAGACCTGAATGTTGCCACTTCCAGTACACAGTTGTCAGTGTAGAATTGTACTCACCCCTACAAATGCTAACACAAGATACATGGGAGTATGTAGTTTCTTTTCTACTTATACAATTAGCTGCCATACATACGTAGTTATTGAGATGTTTTCATTTGGCACATGAACTGTTTGTGAACTGCTACACTGTGAATATTAATGTACTCACTTCTCCACAGTTTGTGCTTTTTTTTTGGTTGACATTAGCTCAGGATGCTCATGAAAACTGGACAATTCCAATACTGAGTATGCCTACCTACATCCTTGCTGGACCTTGAACACACAGGTATTTTGTACATTTGGCTGGGGATTGTCCTGTTTTGATACTGTGTGGGGGTTGTAAAGTGCTGCTGTAACATTATTTACTGCTAGAATGGCTGGTTCTGTTATCACAGTCATGTAATGCAATTCCACAACAACTGCTGGTAATGTTCCACAGAACAGGTTTTGTGTTATGGCATTCCTATCTTTCCTTTACATTCACTCATTCTGATGCATGATATATATATATATATATATATATATATATATATATATATATATATATATATATATATATATATATATATATATATATATATATATATATGTCAGCAAAAGCCTGCTGTATATCTACTGTGGCTTAGTGGTACTTCATGCAGTCTAGTGTGTCCAAGGTCTGGAGTTCGAGACAGACAGTGGTGTTTATTTTGCTGCTGAGCAGAACAAGGGCCCTCACATGCAGGGTGACTAAGACACTTTTAAGCAGTTGTAAGTGGGTTTGCGTGGTTTTGCGCGATGCTTAGCAATACTTAGCTAAGCGCACACAAGCGCAAACCCGCTAACGACTGCTTAAAAGTGCTTACTCCCGCTAACCCCTGCGCTCATTTCTTTGAAAGAAAAGAAAATGGGGAGATAGGAAAGTGGTGAAAAAGGGGCACAAAGAGGGAAAGACAGTAGGGAAAACAGCTACGGATGTGCAGGACAGGTGTAGGGAATGTCCATAGTGGCCCATTTCTTTAACAGCAACAGCTGTGCATATACTAGAAATTTGGAGGGAAATTTGAAACATTCCACCCCTGAGAAAGGGGTGAGGACAACAAAGTATGTTGTAATGCCAATTAAATTTCAGTTTATGTGTCCAGCAGACATGTATGCAAAATGGGCAGCTATGTATGGGGCGTAATTTTTTGTGGGAGCAGATTGCCCTTTTTTTTTTTCAGGTGAGAGTGGAATGTGGGGTAGGGGAAGTAGGTATATTTGGGGAGGTAGGTTGGGGAGGTAAACAGACAAGACAAACAAGATGCATACAGGGGCGGAATATGACACATGGGGTGGGTGAACACCATTGACGGGGAAGGATGTTTAGAAATCGCAAGCCCATGAGCCCACAGATGGCAACAGTGGAACTGAGATCCCCACCCATTGGCAGTCACCACTGCACCTTCACAGCCCAGAGGGTGGCTGTGCTGGGGGCTGCATAGGAGGGGCAGGCTCACCCATGAGTTGTGCCACTCATGCCTCGAGCTGGCGTAGAGGATCAGCGACTGAATGCTGGATCTCCCTACGCACCACAGCCCGGACCATTCGGAGGGTGATAGGTGGCCCTCCTCTGGCCACTCTTGCACGGGGGGATGAGCCCCATCCCCTGCAGCGCTTCCACTCAAAGGTGGCACAGGGCCAAAGGAGGAGGAGGTCCCGGGCTGGGCACCGGACCTGCTGGTGCCTGGTGCCATCGCCAGCTTAGGTGGGACAGGTGGGTCCGCTGGGACCGGCCTTCCCCTTACGTTCTATGTTTAGGAGGATTTAATGACAATATGGGTTGGTAACAGCCAACAGCATTCCAAATTAGCTGTAACAGCATGCAGTAATATTCCCATTAACCCAGCACACCAGAGTTCCAACAGTTGAACAGCAAGCATAACACATGCATATATAGAACAACAGTGGACATTCCAACAGTATGCAGGATTGATTGGTGGCAACAGGCCACCAAGATTGTGGTGTGTGAACAGGGCACATGCATCAAAGTAAATGCAGATATTTATAAACCAATAGGACATATGTCCCAACAAATGTTTTGAGATTAGACATACCCATTGAGGTGTGGAATTGCTTTGTTTATGCACATACAGTAGGGTGTAAAAAGATACCTTCAATAACAACTTATATGTACTTATAGTTTATACTACATTCCTATTGACTGCAGGTATATATCCCCTACATGTATTATTACACTAGGCAAAGTCCATTAAGTTGTGAAATGGGTTTTGCTAGTTCCTTATATACCTGACCTGAATCTGACATATGAACTGTCCAGGATGCAGATGTTACTGCTACGTATTTATATATTTTATTTATATTTATATATCTACATATCTGGATGTGTTCAGGTGACATTATCAGTTATATTTTTACAACCCCCTACATTTCTAGCAGCACACTGGCATTTCTGGGGAACACATTAACAAGCTACTCATGTGCCAGATTTACCTATACATGCCAGCCATTAACCAACAGTTGAGGACTGTATATATGCTTCACAGCTACTGGCACTCCCTTCATCCACTTTATATGGGCCTGCCGAAGTGTAGGTTGACAGCGCTTAATACAACAGTACTATTTATATAATGCAAGAGTACAACAGCATTTCGAACTAAGTGACACGGCCACACTCCAGGAATTATATCTTTATTAATTACATTACACACTTTTCTAGAGGCTCTCTCATTTATTTGATATTACAGTGCATGCAGAAGACTTATTCAAGATGTATTATACCTTTATTAATGGGTTACAACACTCTTTTTCAGGCTCTCTCACTTATTTTATATAATAGTGCATGCAGAGAAATTATTCAGGACTTATTATACCTTTATTAATGGGTTACAACACTCTTTTTCAGACTCTCTCACTTATAGGTTCATAGGTTCATAGGTAGGTACTAGGCTATTGACCCTAGGGCCTATATAAGCCAAGCCAAAGGTACCCTGGCTTTCGCCACCCAAGAAAATTATTTTCCTGTGCCACTGTCGAGCAGAGCCACAGAAGTGATCCCCGGGGTGAATTTCCTATCTCTCATCCAATCATCAAGATTTTTCTTGAGCAGTGCTAATGAGGAGCTTTGAGATATAGATAGGTAGTTTGTTCCAGAGTGTGGGAAGTCTCTGGGACAGGAATCTATCCCTCCAGCATGTTCTGTTTATTGTGATGATGAGGTTTAGGTCCCTAGAGCGTGTAGCTCATAGGGATTGGGATTTCTTTAGGTGGAGCATGTCTAAAAGCTCTGGGTTTGATATAGCTTTGTGTGTTAGGCAGAGATCGCCTCTGAGTAGGCGATATGCAATGGAGTAAAGCTGCAGTTTTTTGAGATGGTCTGCATAGGGCATCTCTTTGAGGCCATTAATCCTCTTTGTGAGGTATTTCTGTGGCCTTTCCAGTTGTTGTAGATCAGAAAAAGCAAGTCCAATACTCACAAACAGTACGCCAACTAGGCTGGAAGACAGCAATAAAGGCAAACGCAGTTCCTTGTTGAAATTTTTAATGTAGTATACACGACAAGTACACGACTAATTACACTACATGAAAGCGATCCACACAAAAAATAAAAGCAATCCACACAAGAAGAAGAACTCACTGATGTTAAGCGCTTTCATCTGCCGATTGCAGACTTCATCAGAACATAATCAAGTGCTACTGTCTGATCCTTTTAAACAATATTTGGCGCCAAACTGAAACAAGTACTTAAAGGCACATCACTATATACGTGAAACATCGTATTCTATATACTACACTGTACAGTAATGTGTAAATAAATATAAAAATACATGAATAATAAAGCAATGCAATGGATATTCTGAGCCAACTGTTCTCCCTATTATATAAAACATGTACATAATAAATATTTTATATATATTTTATAATTAATATATAAATATTTTATAAATATTTTATAATAAATTATTAATAAAATATATTACCTATAAATAATCTAATAATCTAAAAAGGCATGAAATATAGTCTTTGTGTAATTATATATAATAATAAAATCATAATATATATATACAGATAAAATATATAACCACCATAATATATCAAAACTAATAAACACATATTCTACAATAAATATATATGTCTATGAAATATATCACATTTTAAGGAATGGTTTGATACTAATAAAATCATTTAATCCTGGGGTTCTGGTGGCATCTACTAAGATCTGCCACTTACTCTCCCTACATGTAAGTTTGGTTTTCCAATCTCCCCCTAATGGATTACTAAATTCTTGATCGATTATAGTAAAAGTGAAAACATGTTGTTCACCTGCATCTTTGATGTGTCTATATAAGGCATTTTTAGGGTCCTTTATTTTAATCTTGTAATAGTGTTCATATATCCGCTTCTTCAATTGCCTCTCTGTCTTTCCAATATAGAAAGCGGGGCATAAATTACATTTAGCTAAATACACCACCTGTCTTGTGTAACAATACCCTCCCTTACTCTTGATTTTGGTATGATTCACATCTTCCAATATAATATCAGATGAAGTATTGATATATTTACATTGTTTACAGTATCCACATTTCTTAGTATGTATTCGTATGTCCTTCTTATTAACTTCATGATTATCTGTCTTCCCTAATAATTTCTTAATATTCGGTGCTGTCCTATACACTATGATCGGATACTGACCCAACTTTTCTCTACTACCATCTATAACAGTTATTATATCCCAATATCTGTTCACTATGTCCTTAATATAATTAACATAGGGGGAATAAGTTAAAACGCACACTCTACCTTCTCTAAATTTATTTTCTATTTGTACTTTTTGTGTACTATTATATTTACCCAATAAAGGTATGTATTTTTGATCCCACTGGGAACTAACATATTTAATGGTGTCATCCAATAATTCTTTCGGATAGCCCCTATTCTTAAATAATTGATAAATATATTTCATTTCATTCTCCATCTCTACTCTCATGGATGACATCCTAGCTCCCCTAATACATTGACCTTTTACAATATTTTTGAAAATATGTCGTGGATGATTGCTGGTAAAGAATACGTAGTCATTTGAAAAAGTTGTCTTTCTATACACCTTAGATGCAAATCCATCTGCTGTCTTATAGATGTAAGTATCTAAATAAGATATACCACTGTCACTGATATTAGAAGTAAATGTTAAAAACTCAGTGGTAGTATTAATATACTCTACAAATTTGACTATGTCTTCCTTATCACCCTTCCATAAAACAAAAATATTGTCTAAAAATCTTGCATAAAAAATTATGTTAGCTTTATAAACACTATTAAAAACATACTTGGTCTCCCAGTCTAACATGACTAAATTAGCAAAAATGGGTGCGCAAGACGCACCCATGGCCACTCCTTTATTCTGTCTAAAAACTTCTCCTTCAAAAGATATATAATTGTGGTCTAATACCAATGACATCATATCTAAAATAAGTACAATTCTGTCCCAACTTAAACTAGAATAGTTCCTCAGACTATTGCAAAAATGGTCTAAACCCTCTTCCTTAGGAATACTAGAAAACAGGTCACAAACATCTATCGTGACAAAAATATATTCTGAATTACACACCAAAGGTGTTAATTTGCCCAAAAAATCCCAAGAGTCAATCATGAGATGTGGGATATTGTTATATATATGTTTGGCCCATCTATCTATAGTATAACCTATATTAAAAGTCTTGGATTTGGACCCAGAAATAATAGGTCTGAAGGGTGGATTGGTTATTGATTTATGAATCTTAGGAATACCCACTATATGTGCCAACGTGGGAAATTCTGTACGAATGAATTCATAGACATCCTTGGTAATTCTATTGTCTACCAAGTATTCTTCGAAGGATAAATCTATGCGTCTATATCCAATATGTACTTGATTCATAGATATCACTTCATAATTGCCTGATTCATATAAAATTTGATGAATAGCAGCTTTATATTCATGGCTCGAAAAAATAGCCACCCCTCCCCCTTTGTCTGGTTTCATTATTCTAATGTCAGGATTTTTAATCAATTCATTTAAACATTCTCTTGTTGTTGTAGATGTCTTGTGAGGTACATACCAAAAGGGGCATTGTACTCTATAATGGGTCTAATGAGTGACGAGTAGAGGGGAACAATGACCTCTTTTTTCCTGGATGAGAAACCTTTTGTGATGAGGTGTGCCACATAGAAGGATTTCCTGACTACTGTGGTGATGTGATTATCAAAAGAGAGACTACTGTCCACTTGTGTCCCAAGGTCTCTTATCACACTTTCGGTGTTAAGTAGACTACCACCTATGTGGTAGTTCATGGGTACTGAGTTTATACCAAAAGGAATGACAATACACTTTTTGGCATTGAGCTTGAGGCCATGGCTTTGACACCAGGCATCTGTCTCAGCAAGGCCCTTTTGTAGGATGTCCACATCTTTTGAAGTTTTGATTATGGCTCCTAGTTTGCAGTCATCTGCGAACTTTGTTAGCCAAAGACCTTCCGTGTTGGCCTGTACTTCAGAGAAGTAGATACCAAACAGGAGAGGACCCAGGACTGAACCCTGTGGTACTCCACTTGTCACTGGTCTGAAGCTGGATTTGGAGTCTGCTACTTTCACAGTGTGGGTTCTGTCAGTGAGCCAGTTGGCAACCCATCTTGTGACATAGGGATTTATACCTAGTTTAGTGAGTTTATCTATAATTCCAGAGTGGGGGATGGTGTCAAAAGTCTTGGCGAGATCTAGATAGGCTGTGTGAACCACCTTACCCTCATCTATGGCTTTGGTGACTGCTTCAAAGAAGTCTATCAGGTTTAGAAGACATGATCTGCCTTTTACAAACCCAAACTGGGTGGGGTCCTGAGTTTGGAGATTACCAATGTCATTGTTTATAAGTTCCATGATGATATGCTCCATAGCCTTGCAGACCAGGCTTGTTAGGCTAATGGGGTGGTAGTTTCCAGGGTCTGTGGTGGCTCCCACTTTGTGGAGTGGGATAACTGTTGCTGTGCACCATTCAGTGGGCACATAGCCTGAGGTGAAGCTATGATTGAACATGGTACTTAGATGGGGTGCCAGTTCGTTCTGTAGTTCATGTAGAACACAGCCTGGGATGTCGTCAGGTCCCATGGATGCTGTGTTCTTGGCTTTGGATAGTGTGTTTTTTACCTGTGCAGCCATGATTACAGGAACTTTGCATTCTTCTGGTATAGAGATGGGCCCCTTAGGGGATGACAGAGGGGTAAAGTTAGCACTGAACCTATCTGCCAGGATGTTGGCAATATCCATTGGTTCTGTATATTTAGTGCCATTGTGCTGCAACTCAGAGCAGATGTGAGTGTTGCCATTGAGATTCTTGACATAGCTATAGAATGCTTTGTGATTGTCTTTAGAGTCAGTGGCAATTTTGTTTCATGACTAGCTTTGGAGGATTTTATGAGGGATCTCAGCTTCTTACTGAAGCTGACCAGGGAGTTTCTCCAGTCATGGGATTTTACTCTTTTTTGCAACAGTTTCTTTCTTCTGTTGTAGAGTTTGTTTATGGCAGGGGGCCACCAGATTGGCTTCCTTTTTTTTGGAGGATAGCATCTTGGTTCTGTTAGGGATTGCACGATCCATGCACTCATGTAAGTGTTTGTAAAGTGCATTTGTGTAGGATTCAGCAGTCATACCTCTATTGTCCATCAGCATGGGTGTCGTGAAGTTTGCCACTTCTGTCTTAAGAAGTGTGAAGTTGGCTTTGGAGAAATTTTTTACTGTGCTTTCCCTAATGGGGGGTGGGGAAGGGATGTGGATGTCTAGGGTGATTACCTTATGGTCGGATCTGACCAACAAGGAATTGACCTCTGGTG
The DNA here is from genome assembly GCF_019279795.1 of Protopterus annectens. NCBI lineage: Eukaryota > Metazoa > Chordata > Ceratodontiformes > Protopteridae > Protopterus > Protopterus annectens. Next base: position 302,335,420 of record NC_056726.1, read on the forward strand.
TGGAGCACCGGTTGCCCATGTTGGTAATAACCAGGTCTAGGATATTGCTGCCCCTGGTGGGGGTGTGGATAAGTTGATCCATGGCATTGGAATTTATGAATTCCAGAAAATGTTGAGCACAAGAGTTGGTACATGAGTAGTTTTCCCAGTTAATGGTAGGGTAGTTGAAATCGTCCATTATTAGGGTGTTAGGTTGTTCCCTAATATTTTCCAGTGTATTAAGAAATGAGGAGTGGGAATCCTGGGGCATGGTGGGGGATCTGTAGCATGCTCCAATTTGGATTGCGGTCTTGCCCAGAGTTAGTTGCACTTGGATAATCTCGGATGCATTATGGTGAACAACTAGCCTGGAGGTGTGGATGCCTTTAGTGTTTCAGTCCAGGTTAGGTGGCCGAAAGGTGTGGTATGAATTATAGCCTGGTAATGCAGGGGTACTCTCTGGAGCCTTGAACCAGGTCTCTGTCACTGCACAGATGTCGATGTTCTCCATTTTAAGGAGTGCCTCGAGAGAGTGCATTTTGAGGTTTAGACTTCTAGCATTGAGTAGCAATGCCCTCAGATTCTTCTTGCCTGTACCTGTTAGGGTGGTGAATTTGTCATTTGAACCTTGCCTAAAAAGGCACTATAGGGGTGGCTAGAGCCTTAGCCAGTATCCAGAATCCCAGGGGCGACAGGTACAGGCCATCTCTGGCAAAGCATCGTGGCTTGTCGATCATGTCATCCCAGGCAGACAGCTACTGGATCCCCTTAGAATGACACCATAAGCTTAGCCAATTGTTGAAGTCAATCATTTTCTGCTTGTACTGCGGTATCATTCTGGGTGACGGTAGGATGCTGCTGCTCAGGGCTAGGGTCATACCTGCCTGGGCTACAAGATCGGACAGCTCCTCCATGTCCCTTTTCATGTAGTCCAAGGAGGTATGTCTCAGGTCACACCAACATGGACAATGACAGAGTCATATTTGTACTTGTTGTGGAGTGACCTGAGTGCATGCGTTATGTGGCGGATCATGGCACCCGACAGGCAGCTGACAGTAACTTTCTCCTTGTTTAGCCTGATGAGTGGAACATCAGTGTGCCTGACTATAGAGTCACCTATGACTAGAGTGTTGGGTACGTTGTTATGCCTTATGTGCTGTGGTTGAGTGGCACACTGAGTTTGTGGACTATGTGTCATTTGGGTTGTGTTGGGGGGTGGAGGTTGCTTGTGTTTCTGCTTTGCAGGTCCCTGTTGCAAATGTAGGTGTGTTTTGTGTTTCTATGTGTGTGTTTTGGTGGTGTAGGTTTTGAGGGAATATGTGCTGAGTGTGGTGTGGTGCAAGTCTTTACCTTCTCCTCTTGACTGTCTGGTCCATTCTTGGGTGAAGAGAGCTTTGCTTCCAGTTTGGCTATATAAGTGCATCTCTCACAGGTTGTAATGTTGGGTGGTAGGAGGAGAGGGTTGCCTGTGTACATGAGGCAATTACTGCATTGCCCCAAGATGCCCAGATTCATTAGGTAGACAGGAGAAAACACCGGGAGCTGACCATGCCTGGATAGGTGCTTATTTGTTAAGTACTAGAAACTGTTTTCCTCTAGACAGTGAGGAAAGTTGAGTGCTGTAGTAATTTGTAGCTTATTTAGTGCTTACAATAAGTTCTGAACAAGTGCTGAAACAAAAAACTGGCTAGTTCTAAGAAACAAAATTAAGCTAGAAGTCTTCCCTCCAACACAGAAAGGCTTGGGCCCTAGAAGCCTACAAATAGTCCTGGACACAGCAAATATATATCCAGGCTAGACTACCCACAGGAAAGGCAGGAAACAAGCTTAGAAAAAGTTTTTTTTTTTTTTTTTTTAGTGGAAAGAGAGAAAGGAGTAGCAAAAACTAAGCTGACTGGCCTTCTGAAATGTTCTCCCTGTACTGGGTAGAATGAAGTAATGACACTAGACTGGGAGGAGGGTCCCAGATCAAATTTACACTAGGGGCGGGCAATGCCAAAGCCACCAACTATAAAAACACTATACCAACAGGGGGGAGGGTGGGAAACAAACTGTAGAAATGTTTCTCACAGCTGAAAAGCAGCAGTGAGCCTTTAAATGAAAGTTTTAAACAGCTAAAGGAGCCACTAGAAAAAAGAGTTTAACTGCAACAAGTTATCAGAAACAAACAACCCAACAGATGCTTAATAAAAGTGGACACTTTCCAGTTAATACCTCACACACAGTGAAACTAGCTAGAAAAATACACAGTACACAAAGTGCTATAAATAACAAAGAAATAAAGAACAAAATAAACAAAAACAAGGATACTTAATGTTATATATTATAGCTCCGAGTTTGCTCAGTGTACTTCCTTCAATTAGCTCAGTGTGAACTTATTTTATATAACAGTACATGCAGAATAATTACTAACCTGCCTGGTGGTGCAGCCTTAGCAGCCTATCTGCATAGCCTTGCTGATTCACAGCACGGACATCTGCAGCTGTGAAGTAAATGAAGTGATATTGAGACATATACCTATCCATAATATCGAGTACAATAGCAATTCTTACATACTCCATTCCATGGCTACCTACTCAGTAGTAGGGCATTGTGCATCCCACGGGCCTCCTGTATCAATTGGTTCAGTTGGTCCTGCTTGCGTCTCTTCAGGTCTGTGTAGTGGTGGCTGACCTGCTCACCAGTCCGAGGGACGCCTGTGGCACTGGTGAGATCATGTGTGAGATGGTTCCAGGCTTCCACTTTGTATTCAGTGCCCTGGAACTGGCCCTTCAGGAGTCTGGCATCATGATTATGGACAAGGAGCCAAACCATCACTTTTGACTCCTCAATGCCCCACCATTGCGCTCAAAAGCGAGAGCCCTCTCCAACACCAGCCATGTTGCCTGCATATGGGAGCTACAACCAGTTATGGCAAGTATTCACACCTATGGAGCTTAAATATGCCTCATTTCCTGCAGTTATTTGTGATTGGCCAGATTTGAAATTTCTCAGCTGAGTGCACACCTGCTTAGCACTGAGTAAACTTTGATTAATATGTATATGTATGTTGACAGTGCATGGACAGCAAAAGCTGTCATGGCTTAGTTGTTCAGTACTGTTATTATGGTGCACAATATCCCAGGTTCGAGGCCTGTCATTGCTTTTTATTTTACTAATGACCTGACTGGCTAGGAGGTGTGGCTGTGATTAGCCGACTTTGCTCAACTTTGCCCAACGTTGATCTACATTGCTCGACATTACCTGACATTGCACTAGTTAGCACGGTGCGCAGCTTCGCGCAAACATGTTTTGTTTGCGCTAGTTGGCGCGATGCACAGCTCCGCACAAAGCCATTGCACTAGTTAAAGCAGTGCTAAGCTATGGGCAATTATTCATAAATGTGCTTAATACTGGTAAACGTTGCTTAGCAGTGCTTCACATTGCTTAAGATACGTTACTTATGCATTCATCAGTATGCATGACCAGTTCACCTTCGTATATATATATATATATACACATATATATATATATATATATATATATATATATATATATATATATATATAAAATATCATTCACTACTGCTGCGTAGGCCATTTCAATGCATTTTACTAAAATTTAAAAGTTAAATGTCAGGAATTATTTTTATGCACAGATTTCCTACAGAAAATAGAAAGGGGAGTGGTGGGACTCGAACCGGGAATGCCTTCTCTTTGTGCGAAGGCTCTACCACTATGCTATTGCTATTTGGCTTAATTTGCATATAATTGGTTTATTATCCTCTTCGATGTCTAAACTGGTAACTGTAGGTAAGCAATGGGCAAACTTGCGCACACACGCGCAAATATGGGCAGCTATATCAGGAATAATAATAAAAAAAAAAAGTTTTACATTTTATTATATTTGTACAGGGGTTTAGAATGTGGGGGAGTGTAGTGTTGGGGAGATACACATTTGAGCAGACTCGTTCATGTCTGGTGACATTTGCAGATTTAGACACTTGCAGGGGCATGGATATTTGGACTGCTCGGCAGTCTGACACGCCCCCTGCACTTATGCACACTCCGTGTTAGCCTTAGAGTTGAGTCAGCGCACCCTCATGAATATGCATGGCGCGCTGATGTCATACTCTTAGGCTGCAGTTTCCGTGTAAGACTTACTTAGTCTTACATGGAGGATTACTGAATCCCGGCCTCTGACTTTTGATAAAAATGCAGAATTTTAGACCACAATAATGTGGGTCATATTTTGACAAAAAATAGACCATTATGCCTGAATATTGCCTGTCATTTCATTTTTGCATACTGATATAGAAATTTAAGTGGACTGATGTCTTGAGAAAGTTGTACCTTAGTAGCTTGACAACCAGTGAGATAGTTTATGCCATCGAAGGAAGGAAGGAGGTATTCAGTTCATGGATAACTAGGGAGGGTCTTGTGGGAAAATACTGTGCATGACATCAGCAAGAAATATTTCAGGATGTGTCATGGGAGGCCTCAACACCCCCCACACATATGCAAATATTAATTTGGAGGCAATGATCATAAAATTCTCAAATGCAACAACTTTCTGTCCTAGTATAAAGTAGGAAACTGCCAGCATCTCAGATTGCCAGGCTGGAGACCTGCCAATTACCATTTCTGTCTTGCTAATATGAAAAAATAATCACAAATTATAATATGCAGCAGAACAGTCTGGCCAAACAGATGTAGGTGCCAACAGCTTTTGACCACTTAGCAAAAAATATCTACTTGCCAATGAATAAGTAACTAGACGAGCATCCACAGGCTTTTTCTTCCAAAACTTTATTGCAGGTATCAGTAACAAGAGCATCAGAATAATAACAAAACATACTTTTGTGGCTTATACTTACATAACAAATATAAATAGTTTAATGATAATTCAAATAGGTTAACAAACAATTATTCAGACCTAATGTGATATGACAGCAAACATATACTTCAAAACATATTAATGATTTCCCAAATCTCCCATGCCAAAAATTGTACTAACTGTATCCACATATCCACACGCTTTTTATAGTTGAAATAATAAAATGTTTATATGGAAAGAAATGAGTTAGACACATCATTTAACAGTGTTTTATATTTTTATATATATATATATATATATATATATATATATATATATATGTGTGTGTGTGTGTGTGTGTGTGTGTGTGTATACACATTTTTCACAGTAGGTGGCAGTGACGGAATTCAAACCCTAACCTGATCTCATTTTTTTTTTGTTTTTGCATTAAGTATGATTAGTCTTACTTTCCACTGAATGGATATATGTATGCCAAAATGAACTAGTGTACACAAGGCTGTGCTTCTCTTACAACACAATGTAAGAAATGGAATAAGTCTGTAATCAAGTGCTTTGAACACTTATCAAGTTCTTTGAACTATGTGAATCTATACTGTTTTTTTCTCTCTCACCTTTTTAATGAACATTAAATATTTGATCTCACTGGTGCCCCTGTATCAGCTGCAACTTCAAACATTTATGAACCTTGAAATGTTGCCCTTCTCTTTTCAACTAAAAAAAAAACTTGTGTGACTAATTACTAAAAACTTGCAAAAAATAATTTCCAGATCATTCCACTGATATGTACCTATACTTTATTACTAGTAGATGTTTGATTAGAGTTTCTCATTTATGAACTTTTATCAGATCACTTCCAGCTCCCTGCAGTTGAAATAACATGAACAACCAGATTCTGTCAATGTTAATAACTTTCTGAAACTTAAATTTCCTAACTTCTGCTAAATTGCTTTTCAGTTTCACACCTTAAACAACTACAATGTGTTTTCCCTATAGAAGATACTGGTATAATCCTTTCTGAGTATTCCACCCCACCTCTACCAGTACTGCACTCTCATTCAAATCCTGCATCACTAGAGGGGTCTGGTATTCATATAACAAACTACTTGCATTGCATAGAGATAAAATATACAGCAAAACTGATTCTTGTCAACAAGCATTGTGCCCATTGATTCCCCAGGTCTCCACAATGAAGTAAAGCTGTCATAAAATCTAGTTAAAAACACAAATTCATATTTTCTGTCATCCAAATCAGTTGCATTCCTTTTTCTAAATATTTATTATCAGACAAAACTCAACTTACTGTGAATTTCTACATTTTTAATTAAGTCAAATGATAGTAAGATTAACCTGGTACCTGATGGCCAACATGCTATGTAGGATAAGAGATTACCCTGCTCTTTACTGTGTCTACTCTTAATATTGTCCAGTTATCACTGGTATATTAATGTAATCCATTAATAGTCTCTTCCTCTTTAGTGCTATCATAATAATAAAATCTGTTGTCTTCTTTATCTTGAAAACAGGTCCATTCCAAGAGACCAGGTCCGTATATATCCCATTTCAAGATTATGACACTCTTTCCACTCTCCTTTATGATCCACGGGGTCTCCACTCTTTAATTACCAGCAGTTAAGATGATTTATAACCACTTATATCACTGGAATTTCCAAGATGTTGAAGATTGACATACATTACTTGTTGAAGTGACTGACTGGTTCATAGACCTGGCTGTTTTCTTTTTCATGGACTTAGGGAAAACATCCATGGCAATCATGTGATCAATGTTACCATATGACCTTTCAATTTAATCACGATACTAAAGTATTATATTCTTCTATAAAAAGTAGATGATACCATCTGTGACATAATAAACAGGTGATGTCACAGAATGAGTGTCATCAATTTCATAGTGACTGCTAGATTCTAGAACCATTTATAGTTGGTTGAATTCATACCAGGAGCCAGGCTAGGCTTTTAAAAATAGCATAAACAGCAGCAGTCTGCCCTTTGAGGCTGACACCCTAATTAACAAATATTTTCCTGTTCGACTCGTAGAAGTCACCAGTCAAGACTATGAAGGCAAAACCTTAGAGGGTGGCTTTATAAATGTTTCTGAAGTTTAGGCAAAAGAAACTCAGAATGTTTTTGTTTTATTTAACTTCTAGTAAATATGCACTCTTAAAAGTAAGAAATAGAAAGAGACCAGAAACCTGTGTGTCTGAGTATCTATGTGACTTCATTTGTTCTTAAATGGGACATTTGTAAATATATATGCCATTGTTTTCTGAGTCATAATGAAATAGATATGTGAGCTGTACTTTACTCTTGTAAAGACTTCAGCAGGCAAACTAGAACATGTGATTTCATCTGCAACATGTATGTATGATTTCTCAGTGGCATGAAGATATGCATGAATATGTGACCATTTTCTATGAAATTATAAAAAAGGTACATATGGCATGTACCTGAAGTTCATAACTGCCTTCACATGAGAAATATAGCAATTATACATGCCATGTAAAATGCTTGGCAGACCTGAGATCACAAACTGTTTAGTTGTTTGATTACAAGATATCTGACTATCTTTAGGCACTGAAGAGATAAGCAGTAAAGAACAATTAAAAATGTCTGTATAAGAGATAGCTAGCTAAGTCCAAGAAACCATGGTCAATTGTATGTGTGGCTTCTTAATGGAGGGAGATAGGAATCACACATCTGACTGGACAAGTTAGTCAGCAGTACTGTAACTTCATATAGATAATCCATGGGATGCAAAATCTTGGCAAATTGCTGACATAACTCTCACACGTCCCTGGCTCATAGCTAAAAATACTCTACTAGATTAGTTTATGTTCCTGGTAAATAAATACATTTCCAAGAATGGAAGTAGGAAGACTGCAGCTGTGAGGGCAAAGTCTGAGTGATTAAGTAAAACCAGCTATGGGTAACTCATGTGAAATCCACACCCAGAAGTGGTTTATTGTCATTATACAATGACATTATTTAAGAAAGAAGTTGCTTGTGTTCCTTAAATAATGTCTTTGTATAATGGCACTTTATTCTTCTTCCGCTTTGCCTTTTGTTTGCTGGTGTACTGTGCACATGTATGGAAATTAGATTCCCACACTTGTACAGTACATCAGTGAAGTGCAAAGTGAATGACAGAGAATAGGGCATTTCTGCTGCTGTTTGTTTTTTTTACTATTTAATAATATATATATATATATATATATATATATATATATATATATATATATATATATATATGGGTTAATCTTAGTTCACTGAATGGCCACAACATCTAAACCCACTTCTTCGACCTGGCATAATATCGAAAACCAGAGAGCCGACGTTTCCCACACAGCAAGTAACTGTTTGGCCAGCAACTTGAACTTTGCCCCGTACCCCCATGGTAGTGCGTTCTCGGAGTTGGGATATAAAGTAAGGGGGTGTGGTGGGGTGCGTTTGTTTCAATGGTAGATTTCGACTTCTGGATGGCCAAATGGTTACTTACTGTGTGGGAAACATCAGTTCTCTGGTTTTCAATGTTATGCCGTGTCGAAGAAGTGGGTTTCAATGTTGTGGCCATTCGATGAACTAAAGGTAACCCATGTATGTATATATATATATATATATATATATATATATATATATATATATATATATATACATAAAGGACAGTGCAAAGATATGTGGAAAGTCAGGAATGCTTCTTTAGTTTTGCAGAACAACACCGATTTTTTCATATTTTGCTTTGCCCTAAATAAAACAAAAATGCTGTTATCCACCTTATGCTAATATGAAGTCTGGCCACTCAATGGTACTTCAGTGGTTAGGCTTTTGTCTTTTGGTATATGCTCAGTTTACAATATGCACACTGGTTGGGCTGTCTAATGAGCATGCTCAGTTTTGAATAGTAACGATCCTTTATTGTGTAATTAATGTTTGGTCCATTTGGGAAAAAAAAGGATCAATAATATAACTTGTTTTTATGCATGTTTATATCATGCAGGCATAATTTGTAGGCATAGATAGTGAACATGTTACACTAATGTATACAAACACAAAACACCAGAGCCCAAACATTATTTATGTATTTTCATATGTTTGTATTTTTATTTATTTATTATTTCCAATACACAGAAAGTGGAGCATTCATTTAAAGTGAAAAAAAGTCAAAACCTTGCCAGCAAAAAGTATGTGGCATTGGACAGCCACAACATAGAACAGAAAAACAGATTCTGACATTCTTTGCATAGGCCACACAAATTAGTATCTGGTTTACAGCACGAATGCAGCATTTTACGGCAACAGAAACACATTCAGAGCCAGAACAATTGCAAAAAGACAAATCATGGAAGCAAATAACTATCAACTGAGCTTTGTTAATGGGAGAGTATGTTATTGATGTGGTATGACAGTTTAACCATTGCAACCTATACCTGTAAACCTATAAAGTCTGGAATATGAGTTCAATTTTCACTATGGAAATGGACATCCTTTTGATAATTCTATTTTATGTGTACTAGCAATGTTTAAAAATGGACTCCCTGTTTTATATTTATTTTGTAAAACTTTGGTGGTGTTATGGGATTGGAAGGAAAACAATTAACCCTAGACCAGAAACACTTTATCTGAATATTTGTCTGAATAATGATACAGTTAGGGAAGGGGGTTTTCATATTGTAGTGTTTAGGGTTGGGGTTACAGACAGTTCAGGGTTAGAGTTAGAGTTTGCACACATAATAAGAATGGGCAGTGGGGTTTTGAATATGAATCCCTTTAAGTTAGGATGTAATGGAGGCTGTCTTCAGAGAGCCAGTGTCTGTTGTCATCCTCTGCTTAAACCTTCTGGAGGAAAATGTGAAGATAATGGATATAGGCTTCCAGGTAGATGTATTATTTGTGGATTTCTCAAATAACTTTTACACAAAGGACCACAATCCACTTATAATGAAACTCAGAGGATGGGTATAACTCATTCACTTACTAAATGATCTCTGAGTGGGTCTGCAGTAGGACTGTGAAAGCAATATTTGTTAAACAGGAGGGGCCACTGATTGTTTTTAAATAAGTTTGATTTTTGCTTACCATTTGTTCATGGGGTTGATCCACATGTCCAAGGATGCTTTTCAGGTATGGCTTGGGCCACAAGAGCAAAAGGTACACATATTTAATTTGAAAACAAATAAATAAGCATGGTCATGAGCTTTCACAAGGTTACACAAATAAGGCTGTTGTACCACACATACTGTAGTATAAGTTAAACTTATTTTTGGGATAGTGTGTTACTTGAAGTAGTAAAGTTAATATCATCCCAGTTCAGTGAAACAATTGCATCTATTTGCTTTCACTGAGTGCTGTATTATTAGTTTTATAAACAACATTAAATTATTTGTAGATCTGATGGTGCACAGTAAAAGGTATCAAGGAGCTGGGGTGAGTTTTGAGAAGGATTTTTCAGTAGATACAAGTTTAAAGAGTGGTCTTTAAAGTGAAGTACTTGAAGGGTCATGCAAAGAGTAGGGCCTGGTTCTGAAACAAAGTTTATTTTGTAGTGCTGGACAGTAATTATCAAACATCAATTTATAGGTAAGGATAAATAATAGCATGGTGCTTTAGCCTGTATTGAATTCTTTTGAGGACATACATCATGGATCTTTATTTGAAACTGTGCAATTTGTCAGATATCTGGGTGTCTTTGATTTTACTGAAAAAATTCTAGTGTACCAAATAGAATTAGGTAACACTTAATGTACTGTTTACTGCAAGTGATGAAGTACAAAACCAGACAAAGTAGCAATTATGCAGTACAGTAGGGTCAGGGCTGAAACCGAATATTACTGGAAACCTAACTAAATAAAAAAATGCAATGATTATAATGACAGACATTATGATTGGCTCCAGACTACATTTTTTAAACATCTGTGTTAAATCATCACATTCTAAATTTTAACATGAGTTTACATACATTAATAGATGAGAAAATAAACAATGATAAGAGTTTCCATTGTTATTGTCATGCAGTAATTAGATGTTTTTATAACAATTGTCATTTGCTTCAACTTTATATAAATTGTATAATTCCTGCATTCCCTTAAACATCTCCCCTCTCCTTGAATATTATTCTGCATGTATTCTTCTCACAAATTCTATTTATATCTGTGGAATTTGCTTCTTCTCTTTTATGAAGATTCCACTTCCATTTCTTTTATTTCCTTTAGAATATTCAGAGATTTCATTATGTTTGCATGTTTTGATTTCCATTTTCCAATAAGTGCAATTACACCCCGGGAATCAGCAAGCTCTCACGGTGTGCAGGAATAGTATAAGAGCTGCTGCATGCAATATGGCCGACGAGCGATCCAGGAACGAGCTCCCGGGACGTGCACGAGCGCTCCTACACTATTCCTGCACGGACACAGCTCCTGTATGCTAATTACCCCATTTGCAGGTGGAAACCATGCAAATGAGGTGAATTAGTGATCCAGGAAGGAGGCAGGCATCTGTGCAGGAATAGTGTAACCTGCAAAAATGTATTCAGCTACTAACAGAATACATTTCTGCAAATTACTAAATGGAGGCATGCCAGCTCCAAAGATAGCATGTATTCAATGTAGTAGTCATGCCAATGGTCAAATATATGGCCATTGGCATGGTGAATAGTTGCAAAATTATAAGCCAGTTTCGGCCGTTTAAGTGTAGGGCAGTGATGGCAAACTGGATCGGCCCTAAATATGAAAAAAGTTGGAAATAAGCTTTTAAACCAAAATCAGCATTCTGCCATAATAGTTAATGCATGCATAAGACAACAATACCATGGAATAGTGGTTGCTAAGGGGGAAGGCTGAGTGTCAGTTTTGTAACCATGCATTAACAGTCAGTTTTATGCAAATGAGGGGATTGATACTAAATCACAGATTTCCCCTCACATTTAGCTTGCACCCAACCATGTAGGTGCAGCAACACCAATGCTATAAGCATAAGAGGCAGATGGCCTCATAAGAGAGAGTGTCATGCATGCTGTAAGCTTATTGGAGCTCTGTGGCCCGTGCTTGCCCTTAGCTAAGCACAGCTAAGGAAGGGGGTGTGTGTCTGAGGCTGCCTAGCAGTGTTTACATTGCCTAAACGGTGTGCGTGCTGCGCACCGGGTTTAAAAAAAAAAAAAAACAGGAAATAGCAGATCTGTTCACATCTGAGCACTGGGTATGCACGGTGCACCTCAGGGCTTAAACGGGAAGGCAATGGCAAGGGAAAACTGCAGTAGGAAGGCAATCAAGGAGAACTAGCATAGCTGGCAGGTGAAATGTATCAGAATCATCCAATTACACAGGCAGCAGCCAGCCCAGCATACTACTATAAACTATGCAAACAACTTTCAATCTGTTTTTTTCCCACAAACTCTACACCACTGGTGTACACAGATGGGGAAATTTTACTTGACAAAACTAAAAAAATGATAGGGGCTGCTGTTGCTCTCATACATCAATATGTGGAAGAGGCTGAGGGTGGTGAGGATGAGAATGCTGACGACCAACCCACAGTGAGGAGAAGAAGAGTGTACAGACCCAGGGTAACCTACCAGGGGCTACATGAATTGGAGATAGTGGAGTGCTATAGGGTGGACAGGGACATCCTACAGAAAATTGTTGAGCTGTGCTGGCCACACCTCACACATAGAACCAACAGAGGGGAACCCATCCCAGTGGATACCAAGGTATGTGTAGGCTTAAGAATACTAGCTACAGGTACCTTCCAAAGGCCAACTGGGGATATCATGGGGATCTCACAGTCATCAGCATCCAGGGTACTCCACCAATTCCTGGATGCCATGTCAGCACATGCCGATGAGCACATATATTTCCTCAACACCTGTGAGGCATTGACCAGCAATATGCGTCTCTTCCACCAAATAGCAGAATACCCTGAGGTAGTGGGTGCTATAGACTGCACGCACATACACATCAAAGCACCACTTGGTGAGCGGAGTAGGGTCTACATAAACCAAAAGGGCTTCCCCTCTATAAACTGCCAGGTCATGTGCGATGCCCAGGGCATTATAATGAATGTGTGTGTTGGCAGCCCTGGAAGCTATCATGACTCCCACATCTGGCATATGACACAGCTGTACCAGAGATTTGTCAGTGGGGACATTCCATATGGCCATCTAGTTGGGGATGCTGGTTACGCACTGGAGCCATGGCTGATGACACCCATCAGAAATGCACACACACCCGAACGAGAACTCCATAATGAGGCACAAGCACAAACCAGAATCATAACAGAGCATGTGTTTGGGATGCTCAAGTCATGGTTCTGGTGCCTGGACATATTTGGTGGAGCCTTGCAGTACTCTCCAGCTACATGCACACAAATTTTCATTGTATGTGCCATGCCACTCAATATGATCCTATGGAAACAGCTGCAGCAGGAACAGCACGGAGCAGGGCCACACAGCCACCCACCATTGCCAAGGTCAGCACAGGCATAGAGTGACTCTGAGGAGGAACAACCTGAGCCTGCCCATGTAGGCAGAAGGAGGCATGCCCAATATGCCCAAGCTTTGGCAAAGAGGCAACACATAGCACATACACTGACACGGTTGGAACCCAGGGAATGACACCTCTCTCTGACTCTCACATACAGTAAAAGGGATGCCAAATATGACACTATCTGTACTTTACCATCTATAGGGAGTGTACTATGTGCATCTGACATAGTCCTCAATACTGGCACAGCCACAAGGTAAGTCACTCTTCCTATCAATTGCTGAATGGAGTACTATGTTCTGCTAGTTGTATCTATGGTATGGATTAGTAGGCAGTACTAGACAAGGTGACAAATTTCACTGCAGTACATGTGGTGGCCCAAATGTGTGTCCATAGGACACACACATGCATGTCAGTGAGGCATCACATACCCAACAACAGCCTCAGCCAGCAAGACAGGTGTAGATGACCATAAAGAAAGGGTGTGCTAAGGCCTCCAATTAATGGCAATGGGGAACAGCCCCCCCCTCCAGATCTACACAGACAGACAACAGGTCAGGCAGTTGTATGTTAGTTCTGAAACTGAAATGTAGGCCAATAAAAACTAAGATCTGTACTCTACTGATATTCCTCTAGTCTGCATGATAGGTCAAAATACAAAACGAAATGGAAGCCAACAGAGTACCTGAAATACCAGTACAGTCATAGCAAATGTTTACAGTTGTCAGGTGTGTCCCCCCCCCCCCCAATCCTATGTAGAAATTCAGTAACATGTACATGTGGGTTTAATAACAGTGGAGCACAGATTACCTGAGCTGGCCCAATTTACAGGATAGATTGTTGCATGTGTACAATATGCAGGGCTCTGTGTGTTAGGTTGTTGTGTGTTGTATATTGTGTGGAAGTGGTCAGCATGTAGGCATGGAGGGTTGTGTCCTGGTGGCCTGTGGCCAGTACTGTCAATAACAAACTTGTAAACAATAACTGCAGTAAATGCTGAAAAACAACCACAGGTGGCAAAACAAATCCAAGGAACAAAATATAATCCACTGAGGCAAGTTATAATCCACTGAGACAAGTTTTAATTCCTAAAAACAAGTTGTGTAAGCACTTTCGTCTTGCTTCTATGATCAAGACTTCATCAGACAAACAGAACTAAATGTAAAATGCAGCTATTTAAAGTGTAGCTGTTTAAAATGTCACATGCTAAACATCAATTAGCTTCTAAAAACAAAAGTACAGATATTTAAAAACATTTCAATATAAATACAAATACTAAATAAATAAGCTTGAATAAATAAGCAAGCATGAATAAAACTGACCAAGAATAAACATGCACACTGAGGATGGCCTGATTTTAAGAAAATTATATAAAAAAACTTTGTTTAAAAACTGTGCTAAATAATTAATGTGCAAAATGAGCAATTCATTTAAAAGAGCAATTCATTTAAAAGAACTAACCACTAGTAAAATCATATATCACCTGTTACCCAGCCTGTCAGTTAACTAATATAATACAAAAAAAAATACAGAGAATGTAAGTATTTCTACTAAGGTTCAGTGATGTAAACAAAACAACAAATGTACAGAAGAAATGTTCAATTACCTCTGCAGAATCTTCAGTTTTAAAACACAAGACAAAGAACATAAATCATTTAGCCCTGGTACATTATAGGCATTCAATTTTATTTGCCATAATAATTCACACAGTTCTAGCTTAAGGGTGAGGGGTCCCCCCCTAGGATCTTGTTCAATCTGATCAATTACCCTAAACTAGAAACCATACTGAGGGTGTTCATGCACATGCTTAGCCAGTGCATTCTCCAATTTTAACTTCCTGATGCTGTAAATATGTTCATAGACCCTGTCCTTGAATCTATGATCAGTCTTACCGATGTAGAAACAAGGGCATAGGTTGCAGGTTGCTAAATAGACCACTCCCTTGGTGGCACAATTAAATCTTTTATGTATGTAGTATTTTCTCCCTCTAATGGAGAAGGTATTACTCACCTCCATAAATCTATACTGGGAGCAACTCTCGCATTTATACATGCCTGGGGCTCTGGCAACTGGAATCCTACCCCTCTCCAACATACTTGTAAAGTTCTACCCTCTTCTATAGACAATTCTGGGTCTGGGTTCGAGGATAGAAGTCAATTTTGTATCAGAACTAAGTAAAGTCCGATTTTTATATAAAATTTGTTGTACTAACTTAGCATCGATACTGAATGATGTGATAAGTCACCTTGAGTGGGTTTACTTTATATGACTGACTCTGCTCATCTAAAGATGTCAAAGTGTTGGGGGCTGCATGCCTAGTTGAAAGTATTGGACTAAATACTACATTCTTTCTCTTGTATTGGACCTCATATATCATCTCTTCTAAAAGTTGGCTAGGTACCCCCGTTTCAGAAACATTCCCCTTAAGGTTTGACATTCCACAAAAAAATCATCGTCATCAGAAACCATGAGGGCCACCCTCACCAACTGGCCCTTAACAACAGATTTCTTTTGTTGATAAGGGTGACTACTGGTGTAATGAAGAAAGGAATTGGAGTAGGTCAATTTTCTGTGAATCTTAGCTTTGAACACTTGGTTCCCTCTGTCTTTATATAAATCGACATCCAAATATGCTATGTTCTTGGTACTTGAACTATATGTAAAGGACAAATAATTCATAGAGGCATTTAAATAATCAATAAACTTGGGAATATCTTTGATAGTCCAAAAAAAGGAGGCCAGCACCAAGAATGATACCTGAGTTTATTCCAAAAGGTAATGAATCACAAATGGTAGTGAATCAAACCGGTTTCGGCAGTTTTGCCTTCATCAGTAATTGCCATCTTGATTATGTAACAGTCCATATATACATACAGCACTACATCTCAATCAAGTAATTAAAGAGACAGTAATAACAAAAACTGAAAAAGTCTCTATAGTATATGAATGAGTAATCACATTTTTAATTCTTTGCTGTTATTATACCAACTACAGGTGGTCATTAACACCAGGAGAAAAAAGAGACCCTAGCCTTATAATCCACATATTTTCTTTATCATTCAAAATACTATGCCAACCTAACTTGTTTAGTCTATCAATAATACAAAAATAAAATATTGCTGATTTATGATCAATACATGTCTGTAAAGTGCATTAGTCATTAATTTGTTTCTAATATCACTTAGATGTTCAGACATTCTTATTCTGAAAGGTCAAGACGTTTGCCCAACATAAAAGGATGAACAGGAACATGTGGCCAAATAGACCACCCAGTCTGTTCCACAATTTGCAAAATGCTTGATCCTATAGACCATTTGAGTGTTTTTGCTAGAAAACTCCTTAGATTTAGGCATGTATCTACAAAAGGAGCAATGTCCTCAAGAAAATGACCCAACTAACCTGTCCCCTGTAATCGTTAGTTGTTCCAAAGAGTGACTTCCACCCTTGGATTTATAATGATTAAGATAGGACTCCAGTGTTCATCCCCTACGATATGAAAACTTACATCTATCCATAACGAGACTTGATAGTTCTTGATTTGCCATAAGAATATTCCAATTTTTGTTAATGGCATTTCTGATGGCATGAATGTTTCTACCATAGGTCGTGACAAATCAAATACTATCCCCTGAGGTGCGAGTTTTTTCTTTATATTGCAATAACTCTGACCTATCTTGTCCAGTAGCCCAGTTAGTAGCTGAAAGGATGGTTCCTGGTTTATAGCCCCTAGCTCTAAATCTATGTATTAAATCAGTCTTGTGATGTTCATAGTCAACATTGGAGGAGCATATCTTTTTGATGCGTAGGAATTGTGATTTGGGAATATTCCTTATGATATGGTCAGGGTGTAAGTTGGTTGCCTGTAAAGGACTGTTATACTCTGGATATTTAGGTTCATAGGCTGGTACTAGGCTATCAGCCCTAGGGCCTATACAGGCCTAGCCATAACAATTCCCTGGCTATTTCTTCCCACACTATTTACTTCCCTGGACCCCTGTCTAGCAGGGCGACTGACGTGATCCTTGGGATGAATTTCCTTTCTCCCATCCAATCATCAAGGATCCTTTTGAAGAGGGTCAAAGAGGTGCTCTGCTTGACATGTATGGGCAGTCTATTCCAGAGTCTGAGGAGTCTCTGGGTCAGGAATCTGTCCCTCCAGCATATTTTGTTTATTGTGATGACAAGATTTAGATACCTGGAGTGTGTGGCTCTGAGGGAGTGGGATTTCTTTAAGTGTAGCATGTCCAACAGCTCTGGGTTTGACATGGCCTTGTATGTTAAGCAGAGATCGCCTCTTAGTAGATGGTATGTGACAGAGTATAGCTGTAGTTTTTTAAGGTGGTCAGAGTAGGGCATCTGATTTAGGCCTGTGATTCTTTTAGTGAGGTATTTGTGCAGCCTTTCCAGTTATTGTAGATGTCTTGAGAGGTACATACCAAATGGGGCATTGTATTCTATAATGGGTCTAATGAGGGATGAGTACAGTGGGACAATGACCTCCTTTTTTCTGGATGAAAAGCCCTTAGTGATGAGGTGTGCCACATAGAAGGATTTCCTGACTGTTGTGGTAATGTGGTTATTGAAGGTGAGACCACTGTCTACCTGTGTCCCTACGTCTCTTATCACACTTTCGGTGTTTAATGTACTGCCACCTATGTGATAATTCATGGGTGCATGTTTTTTCCCAAAGGGGATAACTATAAATTTTTTGGCATTGAGCTTGAGCCCATGGCACTGGCACCAAGCATCTGTTTCTGTAAGGCCCTTTTGTAGAGTATCCACATCATTTGGGGATTTAATAATGGTTCCCAGTTTGCAGTCATCTGTGAACTTTGTTAGCCAGAGTCCCTTAGTGTTGGCCTGTACTTCAGAGAAGTAGATGCCAAACAAGAGAGGTCCCAGGACTGAACCCTGAGGTACTCCACTTGTCACTTGTCTGGAGCTGGATTTGGAGTCAGCTACTTTTACAGTGTGGGTTCTGTCAGTAAGCCAGTTGGCAGCCCATCGAATGACGTAGGGATTAATGCCCAGCTTAGTATGTTTATCAATGATTCCAGAGTGGGGAATGGTGTCAAAGGCCTTGGTGAGGTCCAGATAGGCTGTGTGGACTGCCTTACCCTCGTCCATGGCTCTGGAGACTGATTCGAAGAAGTCAGTAAGGTTCAGGAGACAAGATTGGCCCTTCACAAACCCAAACTGGGTGGGGTCCAGTGTTTTAAGGTTGCCAATGTCTTCGTTTATAAGTTCCATGATAATACATTCCATGGCCTTGCAGATCAGGCTCATCAGACTGATGGGGCATTAGTTCCCGGGATCCAAGGTGGATTCCCCCTTGTGGAGCGGGATAACTGTAGCTGTGTGCCACTCAGTGGGCACGAAGCCTGAGGTGAGGGTATGATTAAACATGACACTTAGGTGAGGTGCCAGTTCATTTTATAGTTCATGTAGTACACAGCCCGGGATGTTATCTGGTCCCATGGATGCTGTTTTCTTAGCTTTGGAGAGTGCGTTTTTTACCTGTGCATTTTACCAGAATTTGGCAATCTTCCAGTATTGAGATGGGCCATTTAGGGGGGTGAAAGGGGGGTGAAGTTGGCACTGAATTGATCTGCCAGGATATTGGCAATATCCTTGTGATCAGTATATTTAATGCCATTCTGTTGTAGCTCAGAGCAGATCTGAGCATTGCCATTTAGATTCTTGACATAGTTAAAGAATGCCTTGTGGTTGTCTTTGGAATCTTTGGCAATTTTATTCTCATAGCTAGCTTTGGAGGATTTTATGAGGGATTTCAGCTTCTTACTGAGGCTGGTAAGGGAGGTTTTTGCATCCTGGGATTTTCCTCTTTTCTGCAACAGTTTTTTCCTTTTGTTGTAAAGTTTGTTTATGGCAGGGGACCACCAGATTGGCTTCCTGCCATCAAAGGAGGAAGTCCTGGGTCGACAGAGTATTATCTTCATTTCTACAAATTTTGACATCAAGAAAATGAATTTCTTGGTGATGCATGTTAAGCATAAATTCAATACCCCACTTGTTTTCATTGAGGTATTGAACAAATTCTAAAAGATATTCTGTGTCTGGCTGCCAAACCAGTAAAAAAAGTCATCCAGGTACCGCCACCAGATGTCCATCTCCCCCTGAAAAATGTTGTGTGAATTATCATATATAAGGAATTCCTCAAAATAGCCCATAAAGAGATCCGCATAAATGGGGGCAAAGGATGCCCCCATAGCAGTACTATGCACCTGCCAGTAGCATTCTTGTTGGAAATAAAACACATTCTTCATAAGGACATGCTCTGCCATACAGATTAGTAGTGTGTTAAAGTCTGGTGGATAAATGTCTGCTTTATTAAGCCAATATTCTAGAGCCTCCAGCCCAGCCCAGTGTGGAATATTAGTATATAAGGCTGTGACATCCAATGTACACATTATCCAATCTAGTTCTAGTTGGATGTCACTTAAGATCCCCAGGAATTCTGTCGTATCTTTGATCCTGGATCTGACCATAGTCAAGTGGGACTGTAAGTATTTGGTAAGGAATCATGATAAGGGTTCTGTAAGCAAGCCCATACCAGATACTATTGGTCTTCCAGGTGGTTTTTGCAAATTCTTATGGATCTTAGGTAACAAATAGAGTATCTGTTTCTGGGGATCTTCAACTATAAGGTGATTTAGAACTGACGTACTAATGATGCCTTCCTCAGCTGCCAGCTTCAAAAAGGAATCAGTCTCCTTTTTGAAGGGTCTGGTTGGGTCTAGAGGCATTGGCATATAATGTATGACATTCTGGAGTTGTCTACGGGCCTCTGATAAATAATAATCCATGTCCATGACTACAACTGCTCCTCCTTTGTCGGCAGGAATAATGACTACATTATGATTATTTTTTAGTTCCCTAAGGGCTTGTTCTGCTCCAGACAGGTTGTGACCCAGCATCTGAGATTCATAACCATGAAAATGTAGATATTTGAGAACTGATTGTTGAAATATAGAGACATATTTATCCATCGGAGGCTGAAAAGTAGATTTTTTACATGAAAATCAGTAGATATTTGAGAGCCACCCTGTTGACCAAAATGTAGTTCTAAATTCAAGAGCCGACAACATGACAAAACATCTTTCACAATACTGTCTTTATGGACATAAAAACCAGGAACATATGTTAATCCCTTGTTAAGTAGTTTAATAGCAGTTTCAGATAATGTTACAGAGGAAATGTTGAGTACATTTGAGCATTCTGCTATTTGGGAATTATCATTTGTAACAATGTTTCCAAATTTTCCACTTTTGCGATGTTTTCTCCCACCCCTATGTTTCCTAGGCCTAAAGGGTGGTCAAAAATGTTCTGTTTCTTGTGGGCTGGGGACCCCTGAGTGAGCCCATGCTCAGTTTCAGTAGCAGGATTCCTCCCCTGAGGTTCTGCTATAATCATTTTTAGGTTTCTTTAAAATGGATCTGGGTCTCTTCCTCCTGGGTCTAGTCTCCATGTAATCCCCATCAGAAAAAGTAACATTCTTTTTGATACCAAAAGGTTTACCTTGTTCATAGTCCGTCAAATCCTTGTGAAACTTATGTAGTTTCTTACTCCTTAAAGTTTTCTCTGTTTCTAATAAATCTTTGGATAGTTTATGAAGACATTCTTGGTATAATGACTCTGACCTCTCAACCAATCGGGGACAAATTTCAACAGAATCAGGGACAAGTCAAGAAAAAATCAGGGACTATCAGGGACACTTTTAAAATATTAGTGCTATTAACTTGAAACATTGACAGAATCAGAGCATATGAATTAATACTCAGTTTCTGAAGTAAAAGAAGTCTATAACTCTTAATTATTGTCATTATTCATTAAATGTAATTCACTACCTTTCCTTCAAAAGTCACTAGTTTTAGGAGGGATTAAGAGGGACAGAGCTAAAATATGAGTCAAAATCAGGGACGTCCCTGAAAATCAGGGACAGTTGAGAGGTATGTGTATGACCCTCATATGTCTTGATTTCCTCACAAATACGTTGGATTTCTATGATGTTGGTCTGAATTGACCGTTCATAAAACGAGGACAGTATTTTAACTAATGACATGGTTGCATCTTGCTGTGCTTGTGCCCATTCCTCATATAGCCTATCATCTGGATTACTGACAAATGGTTGCAACCGGATTCTCAAGCCCCTTGGAGTTATATATTTGGACTGATAGGCCTTGAATAGTTTAAGGTGCCAGACTGAGCTATGTAGATTAGTCATACTTTTAGTCAGTTTTATAAAAAGATTCTTGCATAGGTCATTTGGATCCCTAGGATCCCTGGCAATGATACCACCATTATCTTGAACCCCAAACACTTGAAGGTAATTTCTATCTGCAGATAAACCCTGCAGTATAGTGACTAAATCCATGGTAGGTATCTCTTACTATACTAAGGGATCTGTCCAAGAATAATTAGTTCAAGGGAAAAAACAAATATGTATGTATATATATATATATATATATATATATATATATATATATATAGGTCCAAACAAAAAAATCATTCATATGATACCTCAGGCTAGCAAATCCAGTTGGATCTCTATCTACTATGGGTTGGTTCATAAACATACTCTCCAAGTTTAATTTATGTGTGAAGAGTTTTAAATCAAGGTTTATGAACCAACCCATAGTAGATAGAGAATGCAGAATACTCAGTGTATTTAACCCACCTTTACCTTCAGCCTTGTTGACTTTTGAACGTGTATGTGCATTGGATTTATGTGATATTTTAGATAGTAGTAGATCTGTTTCTTCCAGCAAAACTTTGACTTTTAATGAGTTAGACTGGGATAGGTTGAATTCCTTGCATTTTCAGAATGTTAAAATAGTTAAACCAGATAAAGGAGGTGACCTTGTGTTTTTTGATGAATTTGATTATAGAGATCGTATGCTGAGATTATTGAATACTGACAATTATACACCAGCCTCACTGAATGAAATGAACAAATCACAACAGAAAGTGAAGGTTTGTTTGAATGATTTGTTCATAGAGTCTAGGATTTCATTGGACCTGTATAATTATTTGTCATGCTTGGCCCCACTGATGCCTATAATTTTTGGAATCCCGAAGGTTCACAAGAACTTAGAGGATCCACCCCTCCAGCCTATTGTGAACGGAAGAAATTCCATCACTTATCCCATTGCTAAAAACGTCAACACAGTTTTGAAGAAATTGGTTGAACACGTGGAGCATATTTGTAAAGACTCTTGGTCCTTTCTAAGTAATGTCAGTGGCCTCAAATACAGAGATCACATTGTTTTCCTGACTATTGATGTGAAGGACCTTTATACTGTCATACCCCTGGATATAGGAATTGAATGGGTTTCCAATTTCATGCCAGATAAGGGCAGTTCAGTAAGAGAAATTGAGCTAGTACAAGAATTTTTGGATTTAATTTTGACAAACAATTATTTCATGTTTGAAGGGAGATATTATTTACAAAAGACGAGTGTCACAATGGGCTCTCCATGTGGGGTTAGCTTTGCCAACCTCGTGATGGCCCACTGGGAGCAACACTTCGTCTTTAACAACAACGAGTTTAGTGCCAACATGTACTACTATACCAGATATTTGGATGATGTGTTCATTATGCTTGATGGCACTATCGAAGATATTCCCAAGTTTATTGATTATTTAAATGCCTCTATGAATTATTTGTCCTTTACATATAGTTCAAGTACAGAGAACATAGCATATTTGGATGTAGATTTATATGAAGACAGAGGGAACCAAGTGTTCAAAGCTAAGATTCACAGAAAATCGACCTACTCCAATTCCTTTCTTCATTACACCAGTAGTCACCCTTATCAACAAAAGAAATCTATTGTTAAGGGCCAGTTGGTGAGGCCGGCCCTCATGGTTTCTGATGACGATTAATTTTTTGTGGAATGTCAAGGGGAATGTTTCTGAAACGGGGGTACCCTAGACAACTTTTAGAAGAGATGATATGTGAGGTCCAATACAAGAGAAATAGTGGCGTATTTAGTCCAATACTTTCAACTAGGCATGCAGCCCCCAACACTTTGACATCTTTAGTTGAGCAGAGCCAGTCATATAAAGCAAACCCACTCAAGGTGACATTTATCACATCATTCAGTATCGATGCTAAGTTAGTGTGACAAATTGTATATAAAAATCAGGCCATCCTCAGTGTACATGTTTATTCTTGGTCAGTTTTATTCATGCTTGCTTATTTATTCAAGCTTATTTATTTAGTATTTGTATTTATATTGAAATGTTTTTAAATATCTGCAGTTTTGTTTTTAGAAGCTAATTGATGTTTAGCATGTGACATTTTAAACAGCTACACTTTAAATAGCTGCATTTTACATTTAGTTCGGTTTGTCTGATGAAGTCTTGCTCATAGTAGCAAGACAAAAGTGCTTACACAACTTGTTTTTAGGAATTAAAACTTGTCTCAGTGGATTATAACTTGCCTCAGTGGATTATATTTTGTTCCTTGGATTTGTCTTGCCACCTGTGGTTGTTTTTCAGCCAGTACTGTCAATGACAAGGCCATGTTCTGACAACTGCAGTGCCAACCACAATGCATCCCAGCAATACCCAATTCAGCAGTCATCCATACTCAGCCCTATAGTGTCTATGGTGCTTGTGATAACTGTGTAACATGATAGTACAATTCAGTATTCATCTAGCATTTGTATACCCAGTCCTGTCAAATGTAAAATTGTGTGTGACTGAGTGTTGTGTGTTTGCTTCCAGAGGAATGGTTTATGGCCAATTCACACACGCTGCACTTCCTATAGCCCATGTTAGCACTCATGCTGATGTCAGTCACCTTGAAATAACCCTCTGGGCAATTCTCAGCCCCATATTCTCCATGGCGCTTGTGATAACTGTGTAATACTGTAGTATAACATACTAGCTAGACAGAAGTTCTAATCCCAAACATGGCAGCTGTGAAACTGTGTGTGTGTGTGTGTGTGTGTGTGTGTGTGTGTGTGTGTGTGTGTGTGTATGTGTGCGCGTAGAGATTAATGACTTTGAGGCCATTCACAGTCACTACACCTTCCATTGCCCTACTTTAGCAATGATGTCAGTCACCTTGAAATACCCATTTGGAGAAGAGCCAGTCCTTTAAGCTCCATGGTGCATGGAATAATGGTGTAATGTTATAGTGTAACACACTAATTAGGTAGGAGTTCTAATACTAGCCATGGCAACTGTGAAACGTTGTGTGTGTGTGTGTGTGTGTGTGTGTGTGTGTGTGTGTGTGTGTGTGTGTGTGTGTGTGTGTATGTGTGTGTGTGTGCACAGAGATTAATGATTTTGAGGCCATTCACAGTCATTACACCTCCCATTGTCCTACTTTAGCAAGCCTGGTGATGTCAGTCACCTTGAAATACCCCTTTGGAGAAGAGCCAGTCCTTTAATCTCCATGGTGCGTGCGATAATGGTGTAATGCTATAATGTAACACACCAATTAGGTAGGAGTTCTAATCCCAGCCATGGCAACTGTGAAACTTTGTGTGTGTGTGTGTGTTTGTGTGTGTGTGTGTGTGTGTGTGTGTGTGTGTGTGTGTGTGTGTGTGTGTATGTAGAGATTAATGATTTTGAGGCCATTCACAGTCACTACACCTCCCATTGCCCTACTTTAGCAAGTCTGCTGATGTCAGTCACCTTGAAATACCCCTGTGGATAAGGTTGATCCCTATAAGCTCCGTGGCATGTGCAATAAATGTGGAGCAATGTAGTAGCAGTAACTACACATGTATGGGTTTGAATTTTATCTGTGGCAAGTGTGTGTATCTCAAAGATTTTGGCCCCATTTACACCTAGTACACATCCCAGAGCCTGACTTTAGCAGTCCTGCAGATATTATCCACCTTAGAAGAACCTGTTGCCAACTGTAAATCATGTCAGTGGCAAGTGGTGCTTGTAGTAAGTGTGTAACATAATGGTCTGTAAAGATTGTTAGATAGAGGTTTTAACCTCATCTCTGGCAAATGTAAATGTGTGTTTAGGGTAAAATGGTTTCTGGGATCTCTCACCCACTAAATCACCCAGTGCTAGTATTTACAAGGGCTGATGATGTTCCTCACCTTAGAAGTACCTTGGGACGACATACATCCTATACGCTCCATGGTGCATGCGATAAATGCAGTTCCCTGTAATAGCAATACGTAGATAGGTAGGGGTTTGAATCTCAGTAGTGGCAAGTGTGTGTGTGTGTGTGTGTGTGTGTGTGTGTGTGTCTGTTATCAGTATCCTGTGTGGAGGTTGCTGTGATTGCGTAATAACAGGCTGCATTGTGGTGGTAGGTTGCTAAATCATTATATTGAGGACCTAGTATATGTCACAATGTCCATCTTATAAGGACAACAGATGTCAAACACCAAAGAGGCTGGTGTAGACAATCCATAGCCCTACATGTGACATTATGGATTGGTGAACAATATAGGCAATTCTTGTATTATCAGAGAACACTCTCCACCCATGTGTCATACACAAACACACTTGGGTAGGCAACAACCACTATATTGGTAGTTCCCTGCATATTGCCTCACAGATAGTAACCATGGTGTGATTGCAGTGGACTACATGCCTGTTGACCATAACAGTGCCACTGACATCAGAAAGTACTGTGATGTGTTACATCTCCTGACTGAGTGTGTGTTATCCTGCAAGCAAAAGGACATGGCACCCTGTTCTATCCCTGCAGTAGACAAATAAATGCTTACAGTGGTCCTTTTGCTATGTTCCCCACTGGACACCTGCAACAACTGTGGAGTCTGTAAATGTAACCCACAAAGGAATACCATGCCTTATACACATGCCCTATATGGACAGACACCACTAACTCCACTAAATATCTGTATCATGCTGTCAACATAGGTGCAAGCATGACCTCAGTTCCATAACCAGTTTTCCCAAATGAGGTCAAGAGTGCTACATCAGAAGATAACAAACACAACATGCCCCAAAGACCTCAAGTACACTTTCACATGTCAAAGAACATGCGTGTGGGACATGTGCACAACCCAGACACTGCCCATGTTATGGAATTTAGATCACATACATGGGAAGCAGTGCACAACACTGGCACCCACAATAGTAACCCAGATGAGTGGATGATGAATACAATACCCACCTGTGGGGACCACTCTAAGGACTACACCCCTGAGCCACACTGGAAACCACTGTCATGTGGCCTGATGCTAATGTATTCCCTTTGCCTAGCCTTGTATAGCCTTCAGGCCCATTCACCTACTACAAGCTTGTGAAGCAATGAACCTATACATCTCAGTACTGGCAGGTGTGTGTGTGTATGTGTGTGTGTGTGTGTGTGTTTGGAGATTAATGATTTTGAAGCCATTCACAATCACTACACCTCCCATTGCCCTACTTTACCACACCTGCTGATGTCAGTCACCTTGAAATAACCCTTTGGCCATGTGTCAGCCATATAAGCTCTGTGGTGCATGAAATAACTGTGTAATGCTGTAACGTAGCAAATTAGTTAGGTAGGAGTTTTAATCCTGATCCTGCCAACTGTGATAATGTGTGTGTTTCCCTGAGAGAGTGTGTGTGTGTGTGTGTGTGTGTGTCTTTGTTGACACCTGCTTTTGTGGACATTCACACTTACTACACTTCCCTTATCCCTCCTTTAGCACTGTTTCTGATGTCACTCACCTTCAAAGATACCTTTGGGCAGCTCTCTAACATGTAAGCTCCGTGGCGCGTGCAATAACTGTATAATGCAATAATAGCAATGCACAGTCAGGTAGGGGTTTGAAACTCAGTACTGGTAAGTGTGTGTTTGTGTGTGTGTCATCAGTATCCTGTTGGGGTGATTGTTTAATGACAGGATCCATTGCACTGTGGGTTATGCTACATCATTATATTGAGGACCTATATGTCCCATTTTCCACATTAGAAGGTCAACAGTTTTCAAACACTGTAGAGGTTGTTGTAGACAATCCTCAGCCATAATGTGTACAGCCATGTGCAATTACTATGTGACAGTATGGATAAATAAACAATATAGGCAACCGTTATAATACACAGATATCACTCTCCACCCACGGATCATACACAAACATGCTTGGCTGTTACTCTCTTACTACCTTCCTTTCTTACTTTGTCTCTCTCTCTCTCTCTCTCTCTCTCTCCTTCTCTGGTGGATGTGGAAAAGTACATCTGTTTTGCATAGGCAGCAACTGGAGTTTTGTAAGTAACGCTCATGATCAGCTGATGGCCTGTGCACAAATTACAGTCCCTCACTTGCTAATTGCATGTGGAACAGCTGTGGTATCATTCCTATAGCCAATTGCATGGAAATACACTCCTATAACTAAGCACTTCATGTGGGTGTTGGCCCTTTTCGTTCACAGTGAGCAGGACTTCTTGTGAGTGTTTGACAAACAGCATCACAGAGGGTAGTTGGAAATACCTCTTACAACATACATTGTGGAGACAGGCTAACAAATAGAAGGGGGATGTTCCAGACATGGGGACAGAATGTAAGCATTGCTGTTCTACATTTGAAGTAATGTTGGTTTAACTGGTTTTGTGTGGATATGGCTGTTCTACGTGATTTAAAGTCTGGCATGACAGTGTTATGCGGTTGAGGAAAATCTCACCTGTAGGGCTATCTGCAGACTGGCCAGAGTTTGGAGTCTTACATGTGCTGTGTTACTCACACATTTCCTGTCTTTAGAAATGCAGTAGGATACTCTGATGATTGCAGTCAGTACATGGTGACATCCATGTGAGTAACTGACTTCATATCCCTCAGAAGAGATATGTCACAACAAAGCCTGTTACACCAGGAAATGTCTCAGTTTATCACAGCAATATGTCAATATTGGCCCTGTGTTTGTGCCTCTGTCCCCCAAGTCTGTCACCCTTTGTCCATATGTCATGCAGTAAGAGGTGCATATATACAGTACATCATTATTTACTGACATCATTCCTGATAACAAGCCAGTGAGATATCAGACTACTAGACATGTTATGTATAGTAGGCCTTATATTTGAGGTCAAAACCTGGACATTCTGTTGTAGTGTGTACAGTAGTGAGGTCTGTGTACTTATGGTGACTGTTGATAGAGTGTGTATTGTGAATATGTTACTTGGCCTGTTGTGTACAGACTGTAGAAGATGTCATTGTTCTTGGTCCTGTTCTATCTGATGTTGCATGCTGATCCAGTTTATGGTACCCTATCAGCGTACATGTTTGTAGGGCCAGACTGACATATGTCTCATACCACAGTCAGGCATCAGACTACACTATGTATTGGCCCAGTATATGTAGGGTTAGTGTGTGAGTGGCACATATGAGGATGGTTTTGTTCACACAGTTCATATACTATATTAATTAGGCTTACCATAATGTGACTGTGACTGTGTTCAGATTGGTTGTGGGTATGCACTTTCACACTGGTGTCTGTTACTCCGTGCTGTTACATGCCTGTAGTACCTGCTATATTTGCAAGTACATGTGTATTCCTCCATAGGAAACTTGGGTCAGTGTTGTGGCAGTCTGCCTGTAGTTTGCACAGTGCTTTGTGACATGCCTAGCAGCTCAGTGTATTTACCTAGTGTGATGATATGTCCAGGTATTTGTCAGATGTATTGTTGCCTGGCCACCATAACTGTGTATTTCTGACAAAGTAGTGAGATGCTGTAAAGATGTACGTCACTAACTAGTGGGAAGAGTGTGAGCTTGGGAGCTATGCTCCTCTGTTTAATATGTGCTAGGACAGACAGGAGTGTGTGAATGTATCAACTGTGTGAGCTTACCTATTCCAGTATTTATGTGATATTTCCATTTACATGGCTGTAAACATCCACTTTGTCAAGCTTGTTCCACACGTCTTGCACTAAGGAGCTCTGTGTATACCTCTGGACTGACCAGATTGTTTCAGACTGTCCATGTTTATTGGTCATATCTCTGCTGTATTCCACAGGATAATTACTGTGACTTGTGTGGTACTTCACTATGATGATCTTATGATGTCTGTCAGTAACTGATGGCATACATGTCAGTATCAGAAGTGACTTCCCACACAATATGTCTGTTAACACAACCCCTGTTACTGTAGCAACATTCTACATTTATACCTGCAATACTTACATTACATCCCCTTGCACTAAAAGGTTGTGACTATTGGTGCTCAGGTATGACACATGTTATGGGCATATGTTTTATATACATGTATATATATATATATATATATATATTTATATATATATATATTTATATATATATATATACACACACACACACACACACACACACACACACACACACACACACACACATATATATATATATATATATATATATACATACATATACATATACACACACACACAAACACACATATATATATATATATATATATATATATATATATATATATATATGTATATAGATTATATACACACACACACACACACACACACATATATATATATATATATATATATATATATATACATATGTATACATATATATATGTATATATATATATATATATATATATATACATATATACATGTACATATATATACATATATACATATATATATATATATATATATATATATATATATATATTTATATATATACATATATATATATATATATATAT
Source organism: Protopterus annectens (assembly GCF_019279795.1). Lineage (NCBI taxonomy): Eukaryota > Metazoa > Chordata > Ceratodontiformes > Protopteridae > Protopterus > Protopterus annectens. Next base: position 302,365,352 of record NC_056726.1, read on the forward strand.
ATATATATATATATATATATATATATATATATATATACATAGATATATATATATATATATATATATATATATATATATATATATATATATATATATATGTGTGTGTGTGTGTGTGTGTGTATATACATGTATATATGTGTGTGTATATATATATATATATATATATATATATATATCAATATACAGATCTTCTTCTTCTTCGTGTTCCTTCGGCTGCTCCCATCAGGGTTTGCCACAGCAGATCAATTGTTTGCATGTCTTCCTGTCCTCTGCATCTTGCTTTGTCACACCAACCACCTGCATGTCCTCTCTCACCACATCCATAAACCTTATCTTAGGCCTTCCTCTTTTCCTGTTACCTGGCGGCTTCATCCTTAGCATCTTTTTCTCAATATACTCTGCATCCCTCCTCAGCACATGTCCAAACCAACATAATCTTGCCTCTCTGGCTTTGTCTCCAAACCTCAAAGAAATAAACTTTCAAGACCGGAAAAACAAACTAGCGAAAACCACCGCAAATTCAAAAGCCAAGAACTCGACTCAGGCCAGTCCAAAACGTAAAAAACATGAAAAACAACAAATTTTATTAAGCCACTGTAAAAGCTTTTTGTTAGTACCTTGCACTAACTTCTTCAGACAAGCAAAACTTTCACACCATTACAAGTGAGTGTTGTATATACCTTCCCAGATGTATATCACCATATTTATCTGATATGTGTATATTTAGATATAACAACATACTGATTCAACACTATTTTCACTAACAATTACTACACAATTGTCAAAGTCAAAGCAATTGTTCACTGCTATTCAGTATGTGTACTGACAGATATATTTGAAAAAAACACAACAATTTCACAGCTGTGATGGCTTAGTGCTTAACTGCTATGACTGTAGTGTACAGGGTCCTGGGTTTAAGACCTGCAAGGGCTCTTTATTTTGTTGCTAGGCAGAACAAGGACTGCTGGATGCAGAGTGGTCAAGGCAGTTTTGAGCAGCTTTAAGTGGGTTTGCGTGGGTTTGCAAGATGGTAAGCTCTGCTAATGTACGATTAAACAAATAAATGCTTACACCATGTAGGCTTCGCTTACCAGTGCACAAATGTGCTTAGCATTTACATTTAAGCAATGCTTACTCCTGCTAAGCATAGCTTAGGCTTAGTAACCAGTGATTACATTCCAGACTGAGAAAATAGCAGGGTAATGACATCTTTAATAAGCGTATTTAATTCCATGTACATAACATGCTTCTATGTGCTGTCATTACAGTAGCAGGGGGTGTGAGTGTACTGTATTGGACATCTGAGTATATATGGCTAGTACAACAATCTTTTCTCTTTGTATGTGTTTCATACATGGGCAGTATCCCAGGTTATATGCAGTCATACTTGCATGTATTGTATCATTGCGTTACTACTGTTAACAGTGCTTTCCCAAGTAAGAGTAGATTGCAGATTGTAGTACTGGAACCATACACCCCTGCATGCATAGCTGGACTCTGAGTACTGACTATCATGTTCTTGGTGTGTGAGCTGTGTGCTATTAAGTATTTGCTACTGGATATTGATCTGATATGTGGATATTAACTGCAGACTACTATATGTATAGGACATGTCATTGAGGGCTGCTGTCATGTAGTAATGGCATACCTATCAGTGTCAGATGTCTATCTTTCAACACATTCATCCTAATGCATAACCTGTTGGGTAGCTGGTTTCTGTCTGTCCTGTGTACAGATGTGCAGATGTCAGGTATCCATCTTGGCTGCTTACAGGCAATCCATGCTTGACTGACACTGACATGTCTGCCCAGCTGTGTTATGAATGCCACAGCTAGGAAACCCCACCCTGTATGGACCACATGCCATGGATACCTCAACTAGACTACCAGAGTCAACAGAACATGTTTGGGTACAGGTCTCCAACCCAAACACTGGCCATGTTATGCAATATATGTTGCATACATGTCAATTGGAGCACCTCACTGGCCCTCTGCAAGAGACAACCAGATGACGGGATGTTGCATTTTAACTGTCACCCTGGCGATCACTCACATGGCATCAGTTGATAGATGGCCTGCTGACAAATGTCAGGTGGCATGATTTCACTGTACCCACATCCCCTACTCTTCTCATATCTCCATGGACCATATCCTGGTACACACCTAGGAACACCTGCATCTATGAACCCCAGTACTGACACATGTGTCAGTGTGCATTACTAAGGATAACAGTATCTCTGTGTTTGTAAACTTGTAGTTGATAATACCCTGAGGGCCTTCTCACCCACTACACCCACCGTTACCATAGTTAGAAATGGCTGCTGCTGTAATGTACATTAAATGTACATTGTTACACTCTTCACCCTATGTGCTACCTGGAGCTTGCGGTACTAGTACAACACTGTTGTACAAATAGGTAGATAGGCATGGGTTAGCCTCTGAGTCCTGTCAAGTGTGTGAATGTGTGCAAGTGTGTACATTTGTAGGATAGAGCATTTTGAGGCTACATTCTCCAAATACAATACACCTTGCCATACTGTATAAGGGATAGTGATGTTGCTGACATTAGGAGAAGAAATACAAACCATCACCCTACTACCCCTGTGGCATGTGCAATAAATGCATATCCCTGTAGTAGCACTGATGAGATAGACAAGGGATTGTATTGCAGTCCTGGTCAATGTGTGATTGTTGGTATGTCAGAGTATTATCATGGGTTTCAGTGAGTAAAGTATCCAATGTGGGGTGTGGGTGCTGGGTATACTGCCTTTACACCATGGTACCCCCAGTACATATCCCAAGGTCCACTTTATGAGGACCACTGTCACCATCAACCATACAGGTCATTGATTACACTATCCAGCCCAATGATGCATGTGCTGTGTGCAAACTATCTGTAACAGAATGGACTCACTGACAAAGTAGTTAGCACTGATAAACCCAGGTCTCTCAGATGTGTCTATGACTCTTATGTGTTTGTCGATGTGTATATGACAGTATGTCATACTATGTATTGTTTATTAACACCCAGTACATTCCCCATTACCATACTATACAAGGCCTGGTGATGTTCTTCACTTAACAAGAAAATTGGGACACACCTCATCCTAAAAGCTGTGTGGTGTGTGCAATTAAGCCCAAACACAGTAGTAGCAATAAATATCTAGGTAGGGGTTCCTACTCTCAGTGCTGCCAAGTAAGTGTGTGTGTGTGTGTATGTGAAGGGATCTACTTCAGTTTGCAGAAAATACATGTCCCAGGAGGTTATCTGTCTGAGAACTAACTGGCAAATGCTAACATTTCAAAGGAGTCATCTTGTGTAAATTCATTCCATCAAAACTAGTAGTAGATGTGTAAATGCCCTCTTCCCCACTGTACAGTGATACTGGAATTGCTATATATAGCTGGGTGTGGATGTTTTGGGCACAGCCACCCTCATTGGGCTTATTGTTGTGTGTATCCCCCTGCTTAGTCTGCTGTAATACTGTACAGTTTATGTTAAAGGTTAAGTAGTTGTCAATCACACTATGTGAGGTTCTACGCCACCCCACACCCTCCAAAGTGGTGGGCTGTGCCACCCACACCAGCTCACCTATGTTTACTAACTCCAGGATTGCACTACTTTGGGGAAGAGGACATATACCCTGCCAGTACCATCATCAATGACATTAAACTAGCTGACTGATTATTTACTGATGTGATGTTTTGCCTATTTTGTCTTGATGGAATTACATAGGATAAAATGGGTTCACTGCAAAATTAAGTACATCCACGTGTACAGTACTCTCTGTGTATTGCATCAATACCAAAGCCCCTGTGTGTGTGTGCGTGTGTGTGTGTGTGTGTGTGTGTGTGTGTGTGTGTGTGTGTGTGTGTGTTATACACAAACATGTGGTGTGTGCCACCCAGACATTTACCATTGTCTAATGTAGAAGGGCTGCTGACATCAGCCACCATGCACTCACCTGTATACACCCCTCAGACATATCAGCCATGTGGCACATGCAGTAACTGTTATACAGACCTGTTACTTGTGTTCAGCTGCACCCAGGATATGACACAGTTAGTTTGTCACCACACTGCCATACCCCTTGTAGGAAACAACAGCAGACCAACATCTTGCTGACACATAGACACCTACAACACAAACTGTATACGTTATGGAGACCATAATCAGTCAGTGTTAATAACAGCTATAATGCATCGTGGCTGGACAGCTACACATCCTGACACATAAGCATTAAACTTTCCTGCTGAAAACAAGTTACACAGCATTATATTGCTAAACCCTAGTACATTCACCTTGTGCATCAGAACCATATTAGCCTGTCCCTGCATTGATGGTATGGATGATAGGGTTGTGGCACAGGTATCATCATATGCACAGGATGTGTTGTGGGTTTGCCAGAGACCTAGGCTGAGCCATTTGGTTGACATCATGTGTGTGTGTTAGGGTTTTTTGTTATCAACTGAGTTGTGCAAATGTGGTGTGTGTAGGTATGGAGGTGCCCTAGCTGTATTGGTAATGTGTGTTTGTGTATGTATGCATACAGTTCAGCCATGTGGTTGCCCTATACAGGGGTTTATTGGACAGCTGCAGACCGTAAATGGCAGGGTGTGCAGTTCACCGTCTTTGGCCATGGACATGAGAACTGTGCCTGCCAGGGGTTCCACGGGCACTAACAGGTACAAGCCCAGATATGGTACTCTTCCCTAATGATGACAAATGTCCACTGGGTCCAGGTCCCTGTTGGGACTGGCCAGGACCATGTGCACATGGATTGCTGTGTTGTGGCATGGCCAGCACCCCCTGTAGTGCTAGTGCTGGTACTGCCACTACAGGAGTGGCTTTGACTTGTTGCACATCCATGTAGACCTCCACCTGTTGGTGTTGCTGACCTACGTCCACGTGGCTGTCACCCTACTCCCACCATATGCTCTAACACAGACATTGCATGGTCAAGGATTTCCACCATCTCACCCAACCGTCTATCTAGGACCTCTTGCAAAATAACGGTTGTTCCACAGGAAACATCATCCATCTGATTACCCTAACCCATAGGCCACACTTATGCAGAGTCCAGGCAATTGTCAACACAGGTACTGCACAGGCAGTACTTGCTAGACATTCCTGCAAGTCCCTCAGTGTTGCTGCATATTTCTGGGCAGCCTCCGTGACCAGTTTGCAATGTGTTGTCATCTGTCCTGGATGGGCATCTGTTTATTTTCTACATAAATGTTGTCCCATACTTCATAATCACATACATGACTGTTGGCACTGTTTGCCATAGTGTATGCAATGGTGAGGTAAGGATATGTCTCCTACTCCTGAGTGCTACCATTTGGATATAGGATCCATTCCATGGTTTGTAAGATGTGTGCCAGCCATGGCTGCCTCTGTTGCAGGTGAGTGGGTAAATGTCATGGACATACTTTTTGGACAGCAGACCATTACTTGGTGTGATACTGATGCCCTGTACTTGATGGAAGGTACGTACTCAAGAAGAGTGAATGCTATCAGTACCTCAAAAGCTGCTTCCACAGTATGTTATTTGGAGTGTGTGCACACATATGCTTCCATTGTTTAAGGTATGTATTCCCCATATTTGTTGTCCTAACATGGGATTCCATATTACATAATCATTGCTCATGTTAGGATCATATTACAGGTTGTAAAAGGTGTGGAATGTGATATGCCATTGTGTAGATCTGTAACAGTAGCCATTGTAATAGTGGTGTATACACTGTTGTAGCCACTGTATAAGGGTAATGTTTCAGACATGTACCTACTGTAGGCCATTTGTCCCACCATTACGTTCATCTCTGTCCACACATCTTGCACTGACAGGTTGTTAGGTATAACGCAGGACTCTTAGATACCCTTCAGATATGCCACCATGGTGACCACTGTGCTGCAGTGCAATTAACAGCAACAATAAGTGAACATGTACAGCATGCATTATGGGTAGGTGTGTTAAATGTGTGTATGGCAAATACCATGGCCATAACATGGCCGGCGTATTGGCAAACCTGAACATAAAAACTCCATACTCACCAGCTACAGGCTGCTACCCCGAGGTATACTAGAGGGGACCTACATAGTTGTGTGAGAGATGTAATGCCAGTAGTCACACCTGTGGCATTGGTACAGGGTGGGAGCAGCATTTCAGTACATCAACTGCACAACCCCACAATACTAGAAATTATGCGCATCAGTTCATTACTACACTGCAGCAACAGACTATGTTATCTGACATATGCATGAAGATACTTTACAGATGAAGATGGATAAGCAACAGTGGTCTACTAATGTGCCCTAGGGCCTTACCTGCATGCTCCTTGTCCATTGTGTGGGTAGCACCCACCTCCATAATGCTATCATCAGGTTCCTGGCTTGTCTGGTGGGTGAGTGTCCCAAGGCTGGTGAAGAGCTCCTCAGCATGTGTCAATAAAGGATGGATGGCATGACCCCTACCTGGGGCTAGCTGGTCCCTCCTAACTGCAGCAGCACGCTGATGGGCATGGCGGATGAGGTCAGTGCAAAGATGTTGCACCTGCTCATAACAGTGGTTATGCAGGCCGACATCATTTACCCTGTGGACAAGCTCGTTCCATAGGGCAGTCCTCTCCTGCAGATCATGGGCCATACGCCCAAAGTGGGTTCTGTGGTGATGCACATGGTAGTTGATTATTATTTCATTCTCCTGTGGAATATAAGCAGAAACACACTCCTAGGACATGGTACCTGGAAGACATAAACAGGAAAAAAAGGTCTGAGGACCTCCTACTGCAAGGATATAATAGTTGCTAAATGACATCTCTCTCGCCCCCCACCATATCTGCAACAATAATCTGAACACACAAATCAATGAGTATGTTTACACCAAAACTACTGTTGGCACATATATCCTATTGTGCAACAAATATTGAAATGTGTTTCTATTCATGTTCCATGTTGAAACACTATCATTGGTGGCCTGTTGCTAATAATGTAACCTGCATGCCATTGTAATGGCCACTGTGGTTCCATATATGCATGTGTTCTGTTTGCTATGCAACTGTTCCAAATCTGGTGTTTTGGGTTAATGGGAATATCTATGCATGCTATTATAACTAATCCTGGATTGTGTTGACTATTACTACCCACATATGTTCTAAAATTGCAACACAGTAGCATGTTTGGGAAGGCTGTTCCCAGCAGAACCACCGCTCCCATCTCATCTGGCCATGGCACAAGGCCACAGCACATCTGGAACCCACTCTGGGACCTCCTCATCCACTGGTCCTGCACTACCTTTAGGCGGAATCACCTTAGGGGATGGTGCTCATCCCACCCCTGGGAGCGCACACAGACAGGACCCTGTCATCTGAAGACAGGTCCAGGGTCTGGTGCATGGGGAGCTCCATAGAGAATTGGGGGATCTGCTACACCAGCTTGAGGCCCTCATGATGCAATTAGAGGGTTAGCCTGCCTCTCCTGCTCAGCCCGCAGCACAGCCACCTTCAGGGCCGTGAAGGTGCAGTGGTGAATGCCCATGAGTGGGGACCTCAGTTCCACTGTTTCCATTTGGGGGTTCATGGGCTGCCAATTTCCAAACACCCCTCCCCATCCAAGGTGTTTACCCACTACATGTGTCATATACCACCCCTGTATGCTGTCTTGTCTGTCTTCTGACCCAACCTATATACCGCCCCTGTATGCTGTCTTGTCTGTCTTCCGACCCAACCTACCTCCCCAAATATGCTTACTATCCTTTGCTAACATCCCACTCTCACCTTAACAAAAAAAGGGCAATCTGTCCCAATACGAATTTCACACCATACATAACTGTCCATTTCACACCCACTTACAGCTGCTTACAGGTGCCTTAATCACTCTGTATCCAACAGCCCTTGTTCTGGCCAGAAAATAAATTATCAGCCCTTGCAAGTGTCTAATCCAGGACCCTACACACCATAGCCTCAGCAATTTACCACTAAGCCATCTGAGCTGCAGATATGTGTGATGTTTTTTCAAACATATCATGCAGCACAGTCATTCAACAGCAGGGAAAATGTATATATGCCCACTAAAGTGTGCTAGACTGTGTAACTGATTTATCACTGTTTCTGCATTTTCTTTGTGTTTCTATCAAAAAACCAAAAAAACAAAAAAATAATCCTTGTTTTCCCGCCTCTCCTCGATTAGTTTAGACCAGTTTACAGGCATTGCTGTATTCTGGGCTGTGGTGTAGTTCCTGTGTTGTCCATTACCTTACTTGGATAGAAGGAAGTTTCTTTGCTCACCAGTGGGAGTGGGAAACTTGAGCAGCCTACCTGTCCCTGTAGGAAGTGACCTCAGCAGAAGAGCTGTAGTAATTGGTTGTTTTGGACCATTTCTAGCTCTTTTGTAGTTCCCTGTTTAAAATCCGCCTCTGGGCATTTTTTTCTGGCTGTACTGCTCAGACAAGCTCCTCGTGGTCCTGCAGAGTGGTCCTAGCTACAGAGAACTCAGAAAAGCGACTACTTTCTGGATTTAAGTATCTTTGCTTTTTTTCACTTGGAATAACTTCTGTAGCTTACCCTGAACAAGCTTAAATAGTTTTTTTAGCTGTTTGCTGCATTATTTTAAAATCTGCACTTAAAGTTACTTTTTAGTCGAATTTGATCGAAAGTTTGTTTGATTGTTTGTTTAATTTAACTGTTGAGGCTGCCCACTAAAGTGTGCTAGCCTGTGTAACTGATTTATCACTGTTTCTGCATTTTCTGTTTGTTTCTATCAAAAAAACAAAAAAACAAAAAAAAAATAATCCTTGTTTTCCCGCCTCTCCTCGACTAGTTTAGACCAGTTTACAGGCATTGCTGTATTCTGGGCTGTGGTGTAGTTCCTGTGTTGTCCATTACCTTACTTGGATAGAAGGAAGTTTCTTTGCTCACCAGTGGGAGTGGGGAGCCTTGAGCAGCCTACCTGTCCCTGTAGGAAGTGACTTCAGCACAAGAGCTGTAGTAATCGGTTGTTTTGGACCATTTCTAGCTCTTTTGTAGTTCCCTGTTTAAAATCCGTGTTTGCGTGGCTTTGCGCAATTGTGCGCATAGCTGGTTAAACAAGGTTAAACTTCTTCTGGCTCCGCCAAGTCTGCTCTTCAAATTTTCCCTTAAGGAAGCTCTACTCTTAGTATAATCAGACTACTCAGTATATTATAAGCCTAGCACTTCTCAATACTTCTCTACTAAGTAAGCACTCTCGTACTAAGTAAAGCACTACATCTACCTACCACCCCCGTGAATATCCACTTCCCTTAAAGGCACAGCACTCCCTTATACTGTTCTAGCATGTCGAGTGGTAGATTACTGGCATCCTCTCCAGTTCAGCTGGTCAATCTGGGTATCTTGAGACAATGCTAAAATTGTCTCATGTACACAGACAACCCTCTCCTCCTCCCAACAAACACAAATACATGTGAGAGATGCAACTATATAGCCAAACTGGAGGCTGAACTCTCTCAACTCAGGGCTGGCATGACCAGATAGGAGGAGATGGTAACCACACACACAACAATCTCAGTCCCACATAGACCTACCACGACTGCAAACCAAACACATAAAAACACAAAGACATACTCAGAGGCTCTAATAAAAAACTTACCAAAACAACAGAGGCTCCCAAAGCAGACATCCAAAAATCCACCACCTCAAAACAAAACACATGCAACACATACTTCAATAAATCAGTGTATCAACCAATCACAGCCCTTAAGGCCAAACACCATGCCTGATACACTAGTAATAGGTGACTCTATAGTCAGACACACTGATGTCCCGCTGACCAGGCTGAACAAGGAGAGGGTGACTGTGAGCTGCCTATCGGGAGCTAGGATCCGCCACATAACACACGCACTCAAGTCACTCCAAAGCAAGTACAAATATGACTCCGTCATTGTCCATGCTGGCATGAATGACCTGAGACGTACCTCCCTGGACTACATGAAAAGAGACATAGAGGAGCTCTCCAATTATGTAGCTCAGGCTGGTATGACCCTGACCCTGAGCAGCATCTTGCCCTCACCAAGAATGATGCCACAATGCAAAGACAAGATGGCTGAAGTACTGGTGTCATTCTAAGGGGATCCAATGTCTGTCTGCCTGGGATGACATGTTGGACAAGCCACGCTGCTTCACAAGGGATGGCTTACACCTGTCACCACTGGGCTTCTGGATATTGGCTAAGGCTCTTGCCACCCCCATAGTGCCTTTTTTAGGCAAGGCTCAAAAGACAAACCCACCTCCTTAGAAAACAAAAATGGAAAAAAACTAAGGGTAATGCTGCTCAACGCCAGAAGTCTAAATCTCAAGATGCAGGCACTCGATGCACTCCTCAGCATGGAGAACATCGACGTCTGTGCAGTAACTGAAACCTGGTTCAAGGCTCCTGAGAGCACCCCAGTGCTTCCAGGTTATACCTCGTATCATGCTTTTCGGCCCCAAAACCCGGGCCGAACCACAAAGGGAGGGAGAGTGTCCATATTCATCAAGGACACCCACACCTCCAGGTTAGTAGCAACACATGAAGCCTCAGAGACCATACAGGTGCAACTAACCATAGGCAAAACTGCTATACAACCGGTAGCATGTTACAGACAACCCTCCCAATCCCAGGAACCCCACTCAGCCTTCCTGAAGACATTGGAGGATATGAATGTATCACAAAATACCATCACACTGGGAGACTTCAACTACCCAAACATAGATTGGGTACATTATTCTAGCCCTAATACCCTAGCCCAAAGGTTCCTGGAATTCATAAATTCAAATGCACTGGAACAACTAGTCACCTCTCCCACTAGGGGAGATAATATACTAGACCTGATCATCACAAACTTGGGGACAAAATGCTCCACACCGGAGGTATACCCCTCACTAGTGAGATCTGACCACAAACTAATCACCCTGGATATACATATCCCAACTTCACCCCCAGCACAAAAGACCACAGTGAAAAACTTCTCAAAAGCAGACTTCACTCTTCTTAAGACTGAGATGGTATCCTTTAAGCCCACTGAGCCAGTGTATACCACATCCCACAATGTCAAATCCTTCACAAATGCTTTCTATGGATATCTCCAAGAATGCATGGATCATGCAATCCCAAATAAATCCAACTCCCTCTCCACCAAAGGCAAGCGTCCTGTCTGGTGGACCTCAACCATTAACAAATTGTATAACAAAAGAAGGAAGCTACTGCATGTCAGAGCAAAATCCCATAAAGGGAAGACATCTCTGATCAACATTAGCAGAAAACTACGTTCTCTCATAAAAACATCCAAGGCCAACTTTGAGAGAAAAATCGCTAAGGACACTAAAGATAACCACAAAGTCTTCTTCATCTATGTTAAAAACACAGCATCAATGGGACCTGACGGTATCCCGGGTTGCGTGCTACGTGAACTCCAAGAGGAGCTAAACCCACACATAAAAATGCTATTTAACCTTAGTCTTACTACAGGATATGTACCTGAACACTGGCGTACAGCAACAGTGGTCCCACTCCACAAAGGGGGTACCTCTACAGACCCTGGGAACTACCGCCCCATAAGCTTAACCAGCCTGGTCTGCAAAGCTATGGAAAGAATCATTATGGAACTCATAAATAGAGACATAGGGGACCTACAGACACTTGACCCCACCCAGTTCGGCTTTGTAAAGGGCAGATCCTGCCTTTTGAACCTGGTTGACTTTTTAGAAACAGTCACTAGAGCCATTGATGAGGGCAAAGCAGTCCATACAGTCTACCTGGACTTGGCTAAGGCCTTCGACACAATACCCCACTCAGGCATCATAGATAAGCTCAACAGCTTAAATGTAAACCCTTATGTCAATAGATGGGTTGCAAACTGGCTAAAGGACAGGACCCATAAAGTTAAAATCGCTGGAGCAATGTCAGACTCAAAGCCAGTCACAAGTGGTGTCCCACAGGGATCTGTTCTGGGACCCCTCTTGTTCAGCATTTATTTCTCAGATGTTAAAGCAAACATGGGAGGGTTGTGGCTGACAAAGTTCACAGATGACTGCAAACTAGGCGCCATAGTCGATACTCCAGCGGACACATACATCCTAAAAAAAGGCCTCACAGAAACGGACAACTGGTGCCGGAGTCACGGCCTTAAACTAAATGCCAAAAACAAAGTACCCACAAATTATCACATAGACAGCAACCCACTGAGTACGGAAAAAGTAATCAGAGACCTAGGGACCCAAGTCGACAGCGACCTCTCATTTGACACTCACGTTGCCAAAGCGGTTAGAAAAACATTCTGTCTTGCACACCTCATCATGAAGGGATTCACATCCAGATCCAAGGATGTCATTGTACCCCTATACTCCTCCCTCATCAGACCCATGATTGAGTACAATGCCCCATTTGGTATGTACCTCACCCGGCATTTGAAACAGCTGGAGAGACCACAAAAGTACCTCATCAAGAGGATCAAGGGTCACCAACATATGTCTTATTCTGCCAGACTAAAGAAACTTCAGCTCTATACAATAGCATACCGCCTGCTCAGAGGTGATCTCTGCCTGACGTACAAGGCCATGTCCAATCAGGATCTGATGGACATGCTCCATCTCAAAAAATCCAAATCCATCAGGACCACGAGAGCTAAAGACTTAAACCTCGGCACAAGTATGAATAGGACATGCTGGAGGGACAGATTCATAACCCAGAGGCTTCCCATGCTTTGGAACAAGATCCCGGTTTGTATTAGGCAGAGCCCCTCACTGACTCTCTTCAAGAGAAATCTTGATGAGTGGATGGGAGATCGTAAGTTTACCCCAGGGGTCACATCTGTGTCACTGCTAGACAGGGGCACAATAAACTAATTCTATTATATAAGGGGACCTTCATTGTGTCACTACTAGACAGAGGCACAGTATTCTAAATTTATTCTGTACATTTTTGTACCATTTCATGGGGTGGCAAAAGCCACATCACTATGGCTAGGCTTACAAATGCCCCAGGGCAGATTGCCTAGTAGTAAGGTATGAAACTATATATATATATATATATATATATATATATATATATATATATATAGTGCAGCTGCACTCTTCTGCCTTGCTACAAAACAGAGCGTCACATGTGGACACAGCCTAACATTAGTGGGGGATATACAGGGACAGATCATAGATATGCCTATTACAAACCTATGAAGTTTGTGGATGATACATTTCACATTACCATGACTGTTCTGAAGGTGGTGGAGTCTAAAACTCATGTGTCTATCATGACTTCATTACTTCCACCTTCAGCTATTTGCCAGACTAATATACATGTTTGGAGGAACAGAACAAACACTATGATGGCTTAAATTTTGTCATTCTGTGCAGATCTGCACGGTTGACAGGTATGGCCCATTGCCCACAGGGCCAGATGCTATTTCCATAGCAGATGTTCAGCAGGACATCATTACAGCAAGTCTTGATGGCACATATAAATCTTTCAACATCATCTATCCTATTATTACAGACCAAGTACTACATTCAATTACATGCTGACATGTTTCACATACCTGTTTTATTATTGTGCTCTCTTTTGTGTACCACTTGGATATCTTCCTTGGTTGGTTTGTTGTTTTTATTTTTTTCTAATTTTTTTTAGTATATTTTTTCTCTCTCTTTGTCTCTCTCTCTCTATCTCTCTCTGTCTCCACTACAGGGATCGAGCTGGTTTGAATGGATTGCAGCAAGGCTTTTCTAGGTGATGCTCATGATCAGATGATGGCCTCTGCACTAATTGGTGTTCCCCACTTACTAACTGCATGCAGCCAGCTGTATAGTACTTCAAATAGCCAATGTCATAGCAATCCACTACTATAAATTACTACATCATGTGGGCATTGTCCCTTTACCTTGCCTGTATGGAACACATCCTTCCTGTGTGTGGGCAGCAGTGTTACTGACAGCAGGTAGAAATACTTCTTACAACAGTACTTGTGGACACAGGCCAAATACATAGGTTCATAGGTTCATAGGTTCATACTAGGGCATTTATAAGCCTAGCCAGAATGTGTTTGGCTTTCGCCACCCATTTTAAATTTATTTTGCTATGCCCTTTTTCGAGGTTAGTATACTGTGCCTCTGTCTAACAGTGACACAGAAGTGATACCCGGGGTAAACCTACGATCTCCCATCCACTCATCAAGATTCCTCTTGAAGAGAGTCAATGAGGGACTCTGCCTAACCTGGACTGGGATTTTATTCCAGAGTGAAGGGAGTCTCTGGGTTATGAATCTGTCCCTCCAGCATGTCCTATTTATTTCAGTGCTGAGGTTCAAGTCTCTCGAGCACGTAGCTCGATGGGATTTGGATTTTCTGAGGTGCAGCATGTCTATTAATTCCGGGTTGGACATGGCTTTATACGTCAGGCACAGATCGCCTCTGAACAGGTGGTATGCCACTGAGTAGAGATGGAGTTTCTTTAACTGGGCAGCATATGGCATCTGTTTGAGCCCTTTGATCCTCTTGGTGAGGTACTTTTGGGGTCTTTCCAGTTGCTGCAGGTGTCTGGTAAGGTACATCCCAAAAGGGGCATTGTGCTCAATTATGGGCCTGATGATGGATGAGTAAAGATGCACGATGACGTCCCCTGATCTAGATGTGAATCCCTTCATGATTAGGTGGGCTATATAAAATGTTTTTCTAACCACTTTGGCCACGTAGTTGTCAAATGAGAGATTGCTATCAACTTGGGTCCCCAGGTCCCTAATTACTACTTCTGTACTTAATGGATTACCACCTATGTGGTAATTTGTGGGCACTTTGTTTTTGCCAAAGGGGATGACTATACACTTTTTGGCATTTAGCTTGAGGCCATGGCTCTGGCACCAGTTGTCTGTTTCTATGAAGCCCTTTTGGAGGATGCTTGTGTCAGCTGGAGAGTCGATTATGGTGCCCAGTTTGCAGTCATCTGCGAACTTGGTCAGCCACAGTCCTTCCATGTTGGCCTGTACCTCCGAGAAATATATACCGAACAAGAGAGGTCCCATTACTGAGCCTTGTGGGACACCACTTGTAACTGGTTTGGAGTCTGACATGGCTCCAGCAATTCTAACCATGTGGGTTATGTCCTTGAGCCAATTTGCAATCCATCTAGTGACATAGGGGTTTATATTTAAGCTGGTGAGCTTATCTATAATGCCCGAGTGGGGTATTGTATCGGAGGCTTTTGCGAGGTCCAGGTAGGCTGTGTGGACCACCTTCCCCTCGTCAATGGTCTTGGTGACTGTTTCAAAGAAATCAACCAGGTTTAAGATGCAGGATCTGCCCTTAACAAAGCCGAACTGGGTAGGATCCAGTGTTTGTAGGTCCCCAATATCTTTATTTATGAGGGCCATGATGATCCTTTCCATAGCTTTGCAGACCAAGCTAGTCAGGCTTATGGGGCGATAGTTTCCAGGATCCGTTGAGGCACCACCTTTATGGAGAGGGACCACTGTTGCTGTACGCCACTCTTTGGGCACATATCCTGTAGTAAGGCTGAGATTGAACAGTAGTTTTATGTTTGGGTTTAGCTCTTCTTGGAGTTCATGTAGGACGCAGCCTGGGACACTGGTCCCATTGATGCTGTGTTTTTTGCTTTGGAGAGGGCGGCTCTTACCTGAGCATCTGAGATGTCAAGGGGGCAGCACTCTGCTGGGATAGATATTTGCCCTTTTGGTGGTGGGGGGAAGTTTGCACTGAACCTGTCAGCTAGGATGTTGGCAATGTCTGTGGGTTCGGTGTATTTTTTGTCATTTTGGACTAATTCTGAGCATATCTGGGAATTACCTCCCAGGTTCCTAACATAACTAAAGAAAGCCTTGTGATTATCCTTAGTGTCCTGTGGAATTTTTCTCTCGAAGCTGACCTTAGACAATTTTATGTGTGCCCGTAGTTTTTTGCTGATATTGATCAGTGATGCCTTCCCTTTTTGGGATTTTGCTCTATCATTTAGTAGCTTCCTCCTTCTATTGTATAGTTTGTTTATGGCTGGGGTCCACCAGACAGGACATCTGCCTTTGGAGGATTGGGTCTTGGTTTTATTTGGGATCGCATGATCCATGCATTCCTGAAGGTGTTCATAGAATGCATTTATAAAGGATTCTGCGGTCTGGGCCATATTTTTCACAGGCCTGGGTGCTTTGAAGGATTCCACTTCAGTTTTGAGGAGTGTGAAATTTGCTTTAGAGAAGTTTTTCACTGTGGTTTTCTGGGCAGGGGTTGGGGTCGGAATGTGAATATCCAGTGAGATTAGTTTATGGTCTGATCTTACCAGTGAGGGATACACTTCTGGTCTGGAGCATAGAGTCCCCATATTGGTGATGATCAGGTCCAGTATGTTTTCCTCTCTTGTGGGAGTGGTAACAAGTTGTTCCATAGCATTTGAGTTTATAAATTCTAGGAACCTTTGGGCTAGGGTGTTGGAGCTAGAGTAATGCTCCCAGTCTATGTTTGAGTAGTTGAAGTCGCCCAATATAATGGTGTTTGGAGAGACCTTCATATTTTCCAGTGTTCTCAGGAAGGCCGAGTGGGATTCCTGGGTTTGGGAGGGTGGTCTGTAGCAGGCTATAAACTGGAAGGCAGTTTTACCCACTGTTAGTTGCACATGGATAGTCTCTGATGCTTCATGTTGTATAAGGTTCCAGACTTAAGGACAGTGTGTGAGTATTGCTGTTATATGCATTGAATACTTCTAGTTTTACAGGGTTTGTGTCTACATGTTAGTTTTGCATGGAATGCAGTCTGCCTGCATAGCTCGTAACTGTGGGACTATCCACATGATAGCCGTACGATTGGCTGTTATAGTCTTGTCTCTGACATATCAGTGGCATTCTCTCCATTGATTGCTATCAGTACATGGCAATATCCATTTGTGTTTCTGACTTCATATTCCTGAGTAAGGGTATGTTGCATCCAATCCTGTAACACCAGCA